>NC_086244.1:44372367-44633640 GCF_036321145.2 Pelmatolapia mariae
TTGGCAGGAAAAAGTACACAGCCTCTCTGATTGGTGGATTCAAATTTAGCAGCTCCCAGGCTGTTTGACTGACCTACAAACTTGCTGTTCTCTCCCTTTGTGTGTGTGTGTGTGTGTGTGTGTGTGTGTGTGTGTGTGTGTGTGTGTGTGAGTGTGTGTGTGTGTGTGTGTGTGTGTGTGTGTGTGTGTGTGACAAAGAGAGAGAGATAGAGAGGGCGAGAGAGAATTTCTATTGAAGCATCTTATTGTATGATTTTAATTTAATATATTTAGACTTGTTGACTGAATTTGATCCTGTGTGTCTCTCTGTGCATGTGTGTTTCCATATGTGTACATATTTGTGATTGTGTGACTGTTATACTTTTTTTGCTGATTATTTTTCGTTTAACAATTACATTTGAGGGACCCTTAGCATGTTCAGCATTTGTTCAGCTGTCCATTTACTTTTCCAATTTTTCTATTTAAGTTATTACTATTGTGCTAAGTCATAGCATTTCTGCTACTTTTCAGCATTGGTGTTAAATACAGCATTTCTGCTAAATCACACTATTTCTGCTTTTTTATGAGATTTGTGCTAAATACAGCATTTCTGCTAAATCATACTTTTTCTGCTATTTTATGACATTTGTGCTAAATACAGCATTTCTGCTAAATCATACTTTTTCTGCTATTTTATGAGATTTGTGCTAAATACAGCATTTCTGCTAAATCATACTTTTTCTGCTATTTCATGAGATTTGTGCTAAATACAGCATTTCTGCTAAATCATAATCAATTATGTTTCCTCTAAGATATTACAGTTCTGCTAAGTTACTACATTTTAGGAAAGTTCCTTTGCTTCTGCAAAGTTTTTACAATATCTGTATTTTATCAGCTTTTTCAACTAGTTTCAGCAGACAGCTTCAGCGTTCCAGCATCCACACTGCATTTTCGCAGGAAATGCAAATTTTTCTAGTTGTGTGGATGCTTTATGCATCCACACTATTGTTTTCCTGTTTCTCTTTATTCTTTATTGTGTGGATGCTTTAGGCATCCACACTATTGTTTTCCTGTTTCTCTTTATTCTTTATTGTGTGGATGCCTCAAGGCATCCACACTATTGTTTTCCTGTTTCTCTTTATTCTTTATTATTCTGGTTGCTTCCGTACGTTTTTCGGCACTTAACTACTCCCTCAGTTTTCAGCCGATTTTCTCAGTTCAAACTCTAAACTGTTCTGCTCTTTCTGCTAATTCCAGCTATGACTTTTGGTGTTTATTACTATTATACTTTTTAAAATATTACACTTTTTTCCTTTAATTTGTCCCATTGAAATGAATGGAAAACTTCCACAATTCTGCTAAAACTTGCTTGGTTTTGAAACTTAACTACTTCCTCATACTTTCACCTAGAAACTCCATTCAAACTTTAAAACGTTCTCAAAGTATTGGGCTATTCCTGTCTGAATCAGCTTTTTCAGACCTTCTACCGTTTTAATCTTATCTCTCTTTAAGTTTTCAGTTGCAAAATTGTGATTTTTCAGAAAATACATGCGTTGCTATGGTTGCTATGCAATTAACTCAGAGTGTGTGCTGGTCTTTTCTGAATTTTCTCTTCATGTCCGAACAACTTCTTGCTACTCGCTCAATTTCCACTCAACCCCCACAAATTATACATCAGAACGTAGGTATTTTTGCTGGCTTTCAGACAATGTTACTATCTTTATTGTGAGATTTACCGTTTTTTCGCAATTTGCCTCGAAGTGACACATGGTCTGCATAGTCCCCATTCGAAGTCTATGTGGAGGTTTTGAAATTCAGAGCTGAAATTCTGTAACAGGAGGCATTTTCAAATCGCCATATCTAATTAACAAAGCAAAGTTAGGACATGAGGCTTGTGCCAATATATCTTCAGACTCTCCTGACACTCACAGTGGAAGCAGTTTTTACATTCATCTTACCGTTGAGCCATAAATTACGTTTGTTTGAGGGGTGGAAATCTGTCCTCCTCTCAGTTCTCACACTCTGAAAATGAAGCCGTTTCTTCTCTCGTCATATCTCCGCGACGGAGGTACAAAGAGCTATGAAAATCGCAGTCAAAATACACCAAAGTCCGCTGATTCACCCAGTACAAGAATTATGCTGCTAGCCCTCCTAGTTTTTGAGTTACACGACGTTTTGTAACTCCAAAAAACGGCGCTTTTCGCTGCTCACCGCGATCTATTTTCTGACTGCTCATGTCTATGTTTTTCAGCGGCCCGCCCCCTTGCCAGGTGGTGCAATCAGTAATGACACGGCTCTGCAACTCAAAGGTCGTGGGTTCAATCCCACCTTGGTCAAAAAAAGTTTTTTTCACTAAAAGTTGATACACTATCACAGACCTGTAATTTATATTGATCATTTATTACAATTTTGCAAAGTTTTATAATTTTAGCAGCTTTTCTAATATGGACCGAAATACATACAAGTACCCAGACAGCAGACAGAGGCAGTAACTCTGATTGGTGAATTTGAGCAGAATCAGGATGTTCTTTCATTTCATTTCTTTATTTATTTCACACATGGTTCTTCGTGTTTCTTTTTCTACATACAGAAGCTTCTGCCTCTTTCAGCAGAAATTCTGCCTCTTTTCAGCAGAAATTCTGCTCATTCACCTCTTTTCAGCGCAACGTTCTGCTTCTTTGCCACTTTTCAGCAGAAATTCTGCTCATTCACCTCTTTCCAGCGCAGCGTTCTGCTTCTTTGCCTCTTTTCTGCATAAATTCTGCTGATTCATCTCTTTTCTGCAAAATTTTCAGCCTTTTCACCTCTTATCAGCACAATAAATTTGTAGAAATATATACAAGTACACAGCCTGATGAAGCAGACAGAAGCAGTACCTCTGATTGGTGAATTTGAGCAGAACCAGGTTGTTCTGCCTCTTTTCAGCAGAAATTGTGCTGATTCACCTCTTTTCAGCGCAATGTTCTGCTTCTTTGCATCTTTTCTGTGGAAATTCTGCTTATTTACCTCTTTCCTGCGAAATTTTCTGCGCTTTTATGTGTTATCAGGACAATCCTCAGCAGCTTCTGCTCATTCCACCATAATTGTCAGTCTCTCCATCTCTTCCTTTGTCAGAGTGAGTTTGGCACAGTGAGTATGGTTGCTGCCTTGAACCCAGGAGGGCCAGGTTCAAATCCTGCTTAGGACAACATTTTTTTTTCACAACCATACAACTTTTGCTACTTTTCATCTTTTTCAGCTTTTCAGCAGACAGCTTCAGCGTTAAGGCATCCACACAGCATTTTCGCAGGAAATGCAATTTTTTCTAGTTATTATTATTCTTCAAGTTGCTTCCGTACGTTTTTCGTCCGTTAACTACTTTCACAATTTTTGTGCTATTTTCACCATTCAAATTTTAAACTATTCTGCTATTTCTGCTAATTCCTGCTATGACTTTTGGTATTTTTTGCTATTATACTTTTTAAAATATTACGTTTTTTTCCTTTAATTTGTCCCATTGAAATGAATGGGAAACTTCCAAAATTCTGCTAAAACTTGCTTGTTTTTGAAACTTAACTACTTCCTCATACTTTCACCTAGAACAACCATTCAAACTTTAAAATGTTCACAAATATTTCTTCTATTCTTGTATGATTCAGCTTTTTCACATCTGTTACCGTTTTCATCTTATCCCTCTTTAAGTTTTGAGTTTCATTTTTGTGATTTTTCACAAAATACATGCGTTGTTATGGTTGCTATGCACTTGGCTTTCAGTGTGCCACTGAAAGTTTTGCAGTCTTCTCTTCATGTCCGAACAACTTATTGCTACTTGCTCAATTTTCACTCAACCCCCACAAATTATACATCAAAACGTAGGTATTTTTGCTGGCTTTCAGGAAATGGTAATATCATTGTTGTGGGATTTATAGAATTTTGGCAAATCTCCTCAGAGCAACACAAAGTCTCAAAAATCCCCATAGAAAGTCAATGGAGAGTTCGTTTAAAATCACCGCTTGATTTCTGTAATGAGAGGCATTTTCGAATCGTCATATCTCCCGAACGAAGCGAAGTTAAGACATGAGGCTTGTGCCAATATATCTTCAGACACTCCTGACGCTCACAATTCAAGAATTTTTTTCTCATCTATGACCATTTGGCCATGAATTGGGTTTGTTTGAGGGTAGGAAATTTGTCCCTCGCTCAGATTTCTTCAGATTTCAAACTCTGGAAATTAGGCACTTTTTTCTCTCGTCACATCTTTTTGATAGATTTCCACAGAGACCTGAAAATTTCCATGACTGTTCACCAAAGCCTGCTGTCTCATACGGTGAAAGAATTATATCTATACTCCAAATAGATTTAGAGTTAGAAAGCGTTGTTCGAGGGCAAGTCAAAGCAGTTTTCGCTTCGCCCCTACTCAGTTATGGTGCATTAGAAGTCAAATATCTTTGATAATTGATATTTTAATGATAAATTGTCAACACTGGAAGATTCCCCCATCTCTTCTGAACAAAACGGTGTAAGAATGACTGTTCTAGCCCCTACGGTTAGGAAATTATAGCCATTTGTTTGAGGGGAATCCTCACTATGAGAAATAAACTGCAAAAATCCTTTCTGTCTCTGTGCTGCGTGTGTAAAAGCCTGCACTTGGTGCACCAGTTTTGGCGGGAAAATGTACACAGACTCTCTGATTGGTGGATTCAAATTCAGCAGCTCCAGGCTGCTTGACTGACCTAGAGACATACAGGAAACACAGTATGCACAGCCCCTGTTTGTTCACTTGCTGCTGCTGTGTGTGTGTGTGTGTGTGTGTGTGTGTGTGTGTGTGTGTGTGTGTGTGTGTGTGTGAGACCCTTTTTATAGCAGCATGTCATTGTAGGATTCAAATTGATTATATTTAGACTGGTTGACTCGATTACATGCTGTGTGTGTGTCTCCCTGTGCATTTGTGTTTCCATTTGTGTCCATAATTGTAATTGTGTGTATCTGCTGGCTGTTATTTCTTTCTTTTCTTTTTTTGTCAATTTTTTACCTTTCAACAAGCACATTTGAGCGACCCTTACCATGTTCAGCATTTTTTCAGCTGTCCATTTTGCTTTTCCAATTTTTCTATTTAAGTTATTACTATTCTGTTAAATCATGCTATTTCTGCTATTTTATAAGATTTATGCTAAATATAGTATTTCTGCTTAATAATAGTATTTCTGATGAATTATAGGATTTCTACCAAATCATAGTATTTCTGCTACTTTTTGGTATTGGTGATAAGTACAGTATTTCTGCTAAAACATAGAGTTTCTGCTATATTATAGGATTTGTGCTAAATATAGTAATTCTGCTTAATAATAGTATTTCTGATGAATTATAGGATTTCTACCAAATCATAGTATTTCTGCTACTTTTTGGTATTGGTGATAAATACAGTATTTCTGCTAAAACATAGAGTTTCTGCTATATTATAGGATTTGTGCTAAATATAGTAATTCTGCTTAATAATAGCGTTTCTGCTGAATTATAGGATTTCTACCAAATCATAGTGTTCCTGCTAAATCATAGTATTTCTGCTACTTTTTGGTATTTGTGATAAATACAGTATTTCTGCTAAAACATAGAATTTCTGCTATTTTATAGGATTTGTGCTAAATATAGTAATTCTGCTAAATCATAGTAATTAGCCAGAAGAGTCTGTTCAGTGACAGGCTGATTCTCCCAAGGACAAGAACCAACAGACTTAAAAACTCCTTTGTCCCACACGCCATCAGACTGTTTAACTCCTCTCTGGAGGGGAGAGGGAGGGGAAACAGGAGGACAAAGGAGGGGTGGAGGACAACTAAGCTGTAGTGCCTTTTCACTGTGCAATACTTTTTGTGCAATACTTTTTGTTAGTAGTCAATGGTGCAATAGACTTCAATATTTGAAATGTGCAATTCACTTGTAATCTTATTCCTATTTATTCTATTTATCCCTTTCATATATTTTATTTATATATATATCTCTGTATTTATATATGTGTGTATATATAACATTCTGCTTACGCTGTGTAACTTCTGTCGGTGTTGTGCTTTTGGAAACCGAATTTCCCAGAGGAACCCACCCGAGGGATTAATAAACTCTTATCTTATCTTATCTTATCTTATCTAATTCTGCTAAATCATAGTATTTCTGCTTCTTTTTGGTATTTGTGATGAATACAGTATTTCTGTTAAAACATAGCATTTCTACTAAATGTAGTATTTCTGCTTAATTATAGTATGTCTACCAAATCATAATATTTCTGACACAAGCAGCGTGTGTGTGTGTGTGTGTGTGTGTGTGTGTGTGTGTGTGTGTGTGTGTGTGTGTGTGTGTGTGTGTGACCCTTTTTTTGGCAGCATCTCATTGTAGGATATAAATTGAACATATTGAGACTGGGTGACAGGCATAGATCCTGTGTGTGTGTGTCCCTCTGTGCATATGCGTCCATATTTGTAATTGTGTGTATCTGCTGGCTGTTATTTCTCTTTGTTTGTTTGTTTTTTAAAAAATTTCTGTGAATTTTTCACTGGAACCTAATCATGTTCAGCATTTTTTCAGCTGTCCATTTTGCTTTTCCAATATTTTTACTGAAGTTATTAAGTATTATAGTATTTGAAAAAGTTTTTTAACTTCTAATAACTTTACAGAAGTGTGTGTGTGTGTGTGTAAGAGAGAGAGAGAGCGAGAAAGAAAGACACACACACAAAGACCCTTTTTAGGGCAGCATCTCATTGTTGGATAAAAATATAATATATTCAGACTGGTTGACTGGCATAGACCCTGTGTGTGTGTGTCTCTCTCTGTACATTTGTGTATCCATATTTGATTTTCTGTGTATTTGGTGATTTGTGTATCCATATTTGATTTTGTGTATATCTGTTGGCTGTTCTTATTTGTTCTTTTTCTAAATGTATCTTTATTTTATTTTTTTCACAGGTGAACAAAAATTAGTTTTGAGCGAACTTAACCATGTTCCTTTTTATTCAGCTTGTCATTTTACCTTTCCAATATTTGCACTTAAGTTGTTACTATTCTGCTCAATTATAGTATCTGTTCTAAATCATTGTTATTAAGCTATATTGTAGGATTTCTGCTAAATCATAGTATTTCTACTATATTATATTTTTCTTTCTAAATATAGCATTTCTGCTATAGAGTAGTATTTCTGCTATGTTATAATATTTGTGCTAAACTGGAGTATTTTTGCTAAAACATAGTATTTATATAAAATTTTAATATTAATAGTACATTACAGTGTCTCTGGTAAATCACAGCATTTTGTCTATGTTGTACTGTTTTTCTAAATCATAGTATTTCTGTAATGTTTAAGAATGTTTGGCTAAATATATTCTTTCTGTTATTTTATACTATTTCTCCTAAATTCTTGTATTTTTGAGAAGTTATCGTGTTTCTGGTAAGTTACAATATTTCTGCTAAGTTCTGCTATGCTATTGTATTTCTGCCAAGTATTATGTTTCCTCTAAGATATTACAGTTCTGCTAAGTTACTACATTTTAGCAAAGTTCCTTTGCTTCTGCAAAGTTTTTACAATTTCTGCAACTTTTCAGCTTTTTCAGCTAGTTTCAGCAGACAGCTTCAGCTTTAAAGCATCCACACTGCATTTTCGCAGGAAATGCAAATTTTTCTAGTTATTATTATTCTTCTAGTTGCTTCCGTACGTTTTTCGTCCGTTAACTACTTCCACAATTTTTGTGCTATTTTCCCCATTCAAATTTTAAACTATTCTGCTATTTCTGCTAATTCCTGCTATGATTTTTGGTATTTTTTGCTATTATACTTTTTTAAATATTACGTTTTTTTCCTTTAATTTGTCCCATTGAAATGAATGGGAAACTTCCAAAATTCTGCTAAAACTTGCTTGTTTTTGAAACTTAACTACTTCCTCATACTTTCACCTAGAACAACCATTCAAACTTTAAAATGTTCACAATTTATTGGGCTATTCATATATGATTCAGCTTTTTCATATCTTTTATAGTTCTAATCTTATCCCTCTTTAAGTTCTGAGTTGCAAAATTATGATTTTTCAGAAAATACATGCGTTGTTATGGTTGCTATGCACTTGGCTTTCAGTGAGCCACTGTAAGTTTTGCAGTCTTCTCTTCATGTCCGAACAACTTCTTACTACTCGCTCAATTTTCACTCAACCCACACAAATTATACATCAAAACGTAGGTATTTTTGCTGGCTTTCAGAGAATGTCACTGTCATTATTGTAGGATTTATAGAATTTTGCCAAATCTCCTCAGACCAACACAAGGTTGGAAAAGTCTCAATACAAAGTCAATGGAGAGTTTGTTCAAAATCACCGCTTGATTTCTGTCATGAGAGGCATATTCGAATCGTCATATCTCCTTAACGAAGCGAAGTTAAAACATGAGGCTTGTCCCAGTATATCTTCAGACACTCCTGACGCTCACAATTCAAGAATTTTTTTCTCAACTATTACCGTTCTGAGATGAGTTACACTTGTTTGAGGGTAGGAAATTCGTCCTTCGCTCAGATTTCTTCAGATTTCAAACTCTGGAAATGAGGCACTTTTTTCTCTCGTCATATCTTTTTTTTGGATTTCCACAGAGACCTGAAAATTTCCATGACTGTTCACCAAAGCCTGCTGTCTCTTACGGTGAAAGAATGATATCAATACTCCAAATAGATTTAGAGTTAGAAAGCGTTGTTTGAGGGTGAGTCAAGGCAGTTTTCTCTTCGCCTCTACTCAGTTATGGTGCATTGCAAGTCAAATATCTTTAATAATTCATATTTTAATGATAAATTGTCAACACTTGAAGATTCCCCCATCTCTTCTGAACAAAACGGTGTAAGAATGACTGTTCTAGCCCCTACGGTTAGGAAATTATAGCCATTTGTTTGAGGGGAATCCTGACTATGAGAAATAGACAGCACAAATCCTGTCTCTGTGCTGCGTGTGTAAAAAGAGGTGCACCTGTTTTGGCGGGAAAAAGTGCACAGCCTCTCTGATTGGTGGATTCAAATTTAGCAGCTCCCAGGCTGCTTGACTGACCTAGAAACTTGATTTTCTCTCCCTGTGTGTGTGTGTGTGTGTGTGTGTGTGTGTGTGTGACACAGAGAGAGAAAGAGAGAGAGAGAGAGCCTTTCTATGGGAGCATCTTATTATATGATTTAAAGTCAATATATTTAGACTGGTTGACTGAATTTGATCCTGTGTGTGTCTCTCTGTACATGTGTGTTTCCATATGTGTACATATTTGTGATTGTGTGACTGTTATACTTTTTTTTTTTTGCTGATTTTTTTTCATTTAACAATTACAATTGAGGGACCCTTAGCATGTTCAGGATTTTTTCAGCTGTCCATTTTGCTTTTCCAATTTTTCTATTTAACTTATTACTATTGTGCTAAGTCATAGCATTTCTGCTGATTTACAGTATTTGTGCTAAATACAGCATTTGTGCTAAATCATACTATTTCTGCTATTTTATAGGATTTGTACTTAATATAGTATTTCTGCCATTTTATAGTATTTGTGCTAAAACATAGTATTTCTACTAAATGCAGTATTTCTGGGTAATCATTGTATTCCTGTATATTTCTGCCAGGTCCCCAGGGTTTCAGTCCTCTGTAAGGACTGTAATATTCAAACTTACCTATCAGGACCTGGACGGTTTCCCAGCCAGCCAATCATATCTGAGCCCTGGCACATTTACATTTGCATATTGTTGGCTTCATGGCTTCTAAGACAACCAATCATATCTGAGCCTTGGCACATTCAAATTTGCATATTGGGTCATTCATGGCTTCTAAGCCAACCAATCATCTATGTCATATATCTTTAATATTTCATATTTGTATTTGAAATGGTCAACATTTCAAGATTCCCCCATGTCTTCTGAACAAAACGGTCTAAGAATGACTGTTTTAGCCCCTACGGTTAGGAATTTATGGCGGTTTGTTTGAGGGGAATCCTGACTATGAAAAATAGACAGCGCAAATCCTGTCTCTGTGCTGCGTGTGTGTAAAAAGAGGTGCACCTGTTTTGGCGGGAAAAGGTACACAGCCTCTCTGATTGGTGGATTCAAATTTAGCAGCTCCCAGGCTGCTTGACTGACCTAGAAACTTGATTTTCTCTCCCTGTGTGTGTGTGTGTGTGTGTGTGTGTGTGTGTGTGTGTGTGTGTGTGTGTGACACAGAGAGAGAGAGAGAGAGAGACTTTTTATGGGAGCATCTTATTGTATAATTTAAATTAAATATATTTAGACTGGTTGACTGAATTTGATCCTGTGTGTCTCTCTGTGCTTGTGTGTTTCCATATGTGTTCATATTTGTGATTGTTTGACTGTTATACTTTTTTTTTGCTGATTTTTTTTCATTTAACAATTACATTTGAGGGACCCTTAGCATGTTCAGGATTTTTTCAGCTGTCCATTTTGCTTTTCCAATTTTTCTATTTAACTTATTACTATTGTGCTAAGTCATAGCATTTCTGCTGATTTGCAGTATTTGTGCTAAATACAGCATTTCTGCTAAATCATACTATTTCTGCTATTCTATAGGATTTGTACTTAATATAATATATCTGCTTAATTATAGTATTTCTGCCATTTTATAGTATTTGTGCTAAAACATAGTATTTCTACTAAATGCAGTATTTCTGGGTAATCATTGTATTTCTATATATTTCTGCCAGGTCCCCAGGGAGTCAGTCCTCTGTAAGGACTGTAATATTCAAACTTACCTATCAGGACCTGGACGGCTTCCCAGCCAGCCAATCATATCTGAGCCCTGGCACATTCAAATTTGCATATTGGGGCCTTCATGGCTTCTAAGACAACCAATCATATCTGAGCCTTGGCACATTCAAATTTGCATGTTGGGTCATTCATGGCTTCTAAGCCAACCAATCATCTATGTTATATATCTTTAATATTTCATATTTGTATTTTAAATGGTCAACATTTCAAGATTCCCCCATGTCTTCTGAACAAAACGGTCTAAGAATGACTGTTCTAGCCCCTACGGTTAAGAATTTATGGCTGTTTGTTTGAGGGGAATCCTGACTATGAAAAAGTAGAAAGCACAAATCCTGTCTCTGTGCTGCGTGTGTGTAAAAAGAGGTGCACCTGTTTTGGCGGGAAAAGCGCACATCCTCTCTGATTGGTGGATTCAAATTTAGCAGCTCCCAGGCTGCTTGACTGACCTAGAAACTTGATTTTCTCTCCCTGTGTGTGTGTGTGTGTGTGTGTGTGTGTGTGTGTGTGTGTGACACAGAGAGAGAGAGAGAGAGAGAGAGAGATTTTTTATGGGAGCATCTTATTGTATGATTCAAATTCAATATATTTAGACTGGTTGACTGAATTTGATCCTGTGTGTCTCTCTGTGCTTGTGTGTTTCCATATGTGTTCATATTTGTGATTGTGTGACTGTTATACTTTTTTTTTGCTGATTTTTTTTCATTTAACAATTACATTTGAGGGACCCTTAGCATGTTCAGGATTTTTTCAGCTGTCCATTTTGCTTTTCCAATTTTTGTATTTAACTTATTACTATTGTGCTAAGTCATAGCATTTCTGCTGATTTACAGTATTTGTGCTAAATACAGCATTTCTGCTAAATCATACTATTTCTGCTTTTTTATAGGATTTGTACTTAATATAATATTTCTGCTTAATTATAGTATTTCTGCAATTTTATAGTATTTGTGCTAAAACATAGTATTTCTACTAAATGCAGTATTTCTGGGTAATCATTGTATTTCTATATATTTCTGCCAGGTCCCCAGGGAGTCAGTCCTCTGTAAGGACTGTAATATTCAAACTTACCTATCAGGACCTGGACGGCTTCCCAGCCAGCCAATCATATCTGAGGGCTGGCACATTAAAATTTGCATTTTGATGCCTTTTTGGCGCCTAAGCCGACCAATCATCTATGTAATATATCTCTAATAATTCATAATTTTATTTTAAATATATAACACTTAAGGATTCCCCCATCTCTTCTGAACAAAACGGTCTAAGAATGACAGTTGTAGCCCCTATGGTTATGAAATTATGGCTGAAGTTACTGTTAGTGTGTGTGTGTGTGTGTGTGTGTGTGTGTGTGTGTGTGTGTGTGTGTGTGTGTGTGTGTAAAAGCCACCCCTGCACTAATTACTGATAGTTCAGAACAAGTCTTTGTGTATTAACAGGTTTCCACTCCATGAAACCGATTTTCTTACAAATATGATTTTTACATTAACATGTGGTTTCAGAAAGTGTAACTGTTAAAGCTATAGTTTAGATGGTTGTCTTTAAAACTTTCACTGAAGAGTCTTGTTGGAGAAAGCCACAGCTTTACCTCACTGTAGTTGTCCATGCTGTACCGCACTGGGGGTGAACTAGTGGGTGCAAGTCCATTTAGGTCAGAATTTGATATTTGATATACCTTCATTAGTCCCACAAGGGGGAGTTTTATGATTACAACCATTATGATTTAGAAAAAAAGAAATAAATGTGCAATGAACATTTCAGGGTCACTGTTAAAAAGTCTCATGGCAGTGGGGTTAAAGGACCTCCTGAACCTCTTGAGTTCTGCAGAGCAGTGAGATGAGCCTCTGCAGCTCCTACTTTTCTGAAGACTGTTCTTAGTACTGCAGTCAGTTACATAAATCTATCATAATACAGTACATAACATAATGACCTTATGTTTATTTATATCTTTTAACCATTATTTCAAATTCAAAGAATCCTGTTTGAAACATTTATTAAACTTATAGAATTAAATTTCCGCTAGTTGTTTTTTGTTGCAAAAAAATCTAGTATAATAATATTTAAATCTACATATATTTTTCACGTTTTCAATGCCAATTTTGTGTAATGGCGAAGTTTCCCACTACCCATGAATGCCTCTTTTTTACGTCTACGGCTGACTACTGAATCTCCGCCCACTCTCTGCTTGATCCCTGCTGGTAAGCGCTGCCTCTCTGCCTCTGTTCTCTGAAATTAAATGTGTATAAACTGTTTGAGTGATTTACCCAGTTGTTGTTAGTGACTTATGAAGGCAGTCGAAGTATAAGTCATGTTAAAGTAACACAATGGCTGCTTTTTTAGTGAAACGTTGTAATTGTAGTATTTAAAAGGAGTGTTTGGCATGCTAGCCCTAGCAACCTAAGCGCTAACGCCTAGCCTAGCTCCTATAGGCCCAGTGTGAAATTAATAGGGTTCATTTGATTGTTTAATACAGTTATTGTGTTGTATCTGGTTCATTCGGTGTGTTAGTGTTTCTGAGTCTCTTAGGGAAGCTGAAGTTAGTTCTCCTCTTCATAAATCAGTCAGTTAAAACGGCCTCATTCTTTAGGTTATAAGGTAATGAGCCGCCATTTTAGAACCACTGATTAGCTGCTGAAGCAGCAGGGTCGGCAACTTCAAAGGAGCCATTTTACCGCCTCTGACTGAAGGCTGGGAGAAAAAGAGTCACGTGCCTGTGCAGGTTAATTAACAGAAGGGAGAGAGAGAGAGTGAGGATAAAACATATAATATAAGAATAATAACATTTCTTAACAAGAAGTTTTTTTAATTAATCAATTTTAGTTTTTTAGTTAAATTTTAAGAACTGTTTAACAAACACTTGTTTGTGCAGGTTGTTTTTTTAAAATAAAACCTACACCTGCAGCTCTGTTTAACTTCTCACTTTGTGAAAAATTTAATGAAATCTAAAAAAGGCCACCTTCAAATAAATAAACTGCAGCAGTGTGCCATTAATATTATTAACATGATATGTAGATATTTAAAACAAGAGCATATTAAATGATACTGTGTGCAGGTGATAATATTTTTAGGAAGCAGAATTTGAATGCAGACCAACTCAAATGTTGAAGCCTACAAATATATCACCCAAGCTTTCATTTATGATTGTTCATGCTTTTAGATTGTGACGTCAGAATTTGATGAAGTGTGCAGTGCTAGGTGCAGCAAATCATTGCTTATGAAATCTACTGTGTTATCTAATAGCACCAAACTAATAGAGCTATCACATAACTGAGAAACTTGTGTGGCTTATTACAAATGGATGAAACCACATTTTACCTTAATGAAGACAGTAATCTTTAATAAGGTGTAGAAAAAACAGGTGAGTTGTTTGTTGCTGTGGTAAACAAAGAAGTGTACTGAATCTATTGGACTATACAGAGTGATACAGTATTGACTGTGATGCTGATCTGAGTTGTCTCATTCTGTATTTTTGTGCTTTGTCTTTTGTTACACAGAGTGAAAGAGATCTTTGGTTTTGCCTTTGCTGGTAAGTAAACAGTGATTGTAACTGAAGCAGTATAAACCTGGCATTGTGTAGCACATTTGGCAACTTGCATACAGTAGTTTGACTTTTTGTGATATGTTTCCATTTACTGATGGGCAAAAACACAGGATTTGTGACCTGTAGCAGCAAAGCCCCCACACAGGGCCTCTGATTGTCCCTGAAAATGTCCCTGAAGTTTAATAGCCCATTTATGTATGATTTAAATTTCTTATGGCTCATCAAATCCAAACATAGTTAAATGTCAGATGTCTTTATCCAGGTGTTCATTTTCTACTTATGTTTGTGGATTTAAGTAGCAGACAAAACAATGAAAGTGTTTTAGGAGAGTCAGTATAAATGGTTGCTCAAACACTTAAGAGCTGCACAGGTATTGATTTATATTGTCTCTCAAATTCTGCTGATGTGTTACATTAAAGTCAGAACACTGTAGAAGTATTTTGCCTCACTCGGTATAAGTAATAGCTTTAACAGTTAAGCAATAATAAAAACGAAGAGAACCAGAGGTGTGAGTGGACATTGTTAGGTACATTACAGCCAGTGTGTCTAATTAGTTTATTACTTATTTAGTGAATATAATGTGTTTTAAAATTAAATAGAAAAGTTGCCTAAAAGGTACACTGCAAAATTCATAAATATTCCTAGCAACAGGTACAATGAAATGACTTTTTAGTGTAATATTTTAAGACATTTAATTTTAATTACAAAACATGGTGCACCTCTGCTATTGTAACATTTTAATATTTAAATGTATTTTAAGATTTACATATTTATGTCAGACATGAGGTTTTCTGTTGCTTCTGATTTATATAATTACTTTGTATCTTACATTTTTAAAAGTTTTGGTTTTCACACTTTATTAGCACTGACTTGTGGTAGAAAATATTGGATCCACAAGGCTTCTGTGTAGGAAATATTTGGTATTCCCTGCACTTGTGCCAATAAATATTGGTGGCTATTCTTTGCATTTCTGTAGTAATGAATGCTTTTATTACACATGCCATTTGAGACGCTGCAGTTCATTTAGCTCCTCTTTACACTACAGTAAGCTCATAAAGCCTTAAAGTAATTGAGGATTTTACTAGTTAATTTATGTCATAGTAAATTGGATTGTGTGTGAAGAGGCTCAACTGTCTGAATCATCAAACAGTGATGTGATGAATTGTTTCCTTTCTCTAGACTGCTGATCTGATCGTCTCAAGTCTGGTAAGTAAAGGTTTGTCTGATGTGCAGTGCTGGGAAATGTTTCTCATCATAGGAGATTCAGTGTAGTGCTGTGAGTCAGCACAGCTATTGGTGATTATCAAAAGTCATCAAATCCTAGAAAAGTCTATGTAAACATTTCCAGACTTACAGATCTCTCTTATCATCATACTACATTTTTAATTAGGCCCTAATATCGGCCATGCTGATTTTATTGTAGATTGAGGGGAGTGTGTATTAAACATGCCCCATACAATTTTTCATTTTGCCAAACGTCATACTGAGTAAATTATTTTTTACTTTTATGTTAACGGCTCCCCAGACATTATGATATACTGTTGTACCAGGTAAGTACACATAGAAATGGAAATTTGAGACCTTTGGGCATTTAGGAACATGGATGTGTCATAAGTTTGAGTTGAGTGCATGTGAAGTGTTTAAAGCAGGTGGTCTGAAACTGTCTGCTCTAACTTCATTGTGTGGGTTTATCTTGACCATATAATGTTTACAGTAAGTTACTGTAGCACCACATCTTGGTTTACAGACTCTGTTTGTTTTTATTGTGTTAATAGAATGTAAAAATATCCTTAGAAATGTTCCACCACCATATGTTAAACATTTTCATTCAGTTGAATCTAATAATGTACTGTACAACTCTTCAGTGTGTAATGATATATATGTTCTGTATTTTTCGGACTGTAAGGCGCACTAAATTCTAAGGCACATTAAGCCAAACAAAACAGACAAGTCAACTTCATTCAACTCATTTACAATAACTCTCAGCATTGTTGTAAGACATAAAATACAGAACAATACACTCACTTTTCAGGATTTGTGTATTGATGAATGTGGATTGATCAGTTTGAAATCTGCTTCATAAGCATGGCTCTCACCAGGTGCCAGGCCCTTATACACACACACACCCACACACACACCCTATTACGTTAAAGCACAGTACGAATTACTCTACGAGGGTGCTGACTATGGTAGCAATGCTCCGACAATACATAAAGTGGTGCTGCTTTGTAGCTTATAAAGACATACTAAAACATGTGTGTACCACATAGAATTGGTTTCAAGTCATTAATCGCAACCATATATAAGGTGCACTGTCTATTTTTGAGAAAATTAAAGGCTTTTAAATGTGCCTTATAGTCTGAAAAATACGGTGAAGCCAGGTTTATTGGAAGTGTGTCTAATTCCACTTTCTTTCTGTCTTACAGGTGACCTGCTGCAGAAAACCCTCTCCCTCTATCATTAACAAGCAATTCAGTCTGTCCTATCACTCTCCCTCTCCCTGCTCCATCTTTTTTGACAAGCCATTCTATCTTCTATCATTTCTCCGCCATGAGCTCTATCTAAGTTGACAAGCTTGAACCTGAGTTGAAACGCAATCCTGTGACTTGAAATCAAGTTTTACCAGAATCTAAGTTTTTGGAATTGAAGTTACCAGAACTTCGTCGATCTGTTTTCAGAATTCTGAGAGATCTCCGCTCTCACTGCTCCATCTTTCCTGTCGTTAAACTCTCTCACATCCAGTCATTTTGCTGGAAATTACAAGTAAAAAGTTGAATATACAGTAATAGAATTACACTACAGTAGAACTCACTGTAGAAACTACTTACAGAGCCCTACATTTGTCATTTTAATTTTGCATTACACTTTGAAAAAAACACTGATAGTTTGGCTTACAAGTGCAATTTGATCAATTATATAAACTTATATACACCTTTTTTGAGATATTTGTAGGAAGATAATTGGATATTTTGTAATTCAGACTCTTATATTCACATAAATATTAAATTTGATTCAAATACATTTTTCAAGTCTGTTTCATTGGTTATAACATTTGACTACAAGTTTATACTATTATTATTTAAGGACAAACCCTTTTTGTCACTCAGTGTAAGTATTCAGTTAGAATTGTCACCTAGAGGCTCTCCTGAGAACCCAGACTTCCTGTTTCCTGACTGCTGCAGAACATCCAGCTGAAGAATCCCCATCGCCTGTCATCTGATCACCACACCATCACAGCTCCTCATATTTGCTTTAAATTTTAAATATCTGAAAGATTTACACAAAGTCTACTTAAAAGCTAAGAGTTTTATTATAGAGTTTTATTATAGCCTGTTGATTGATTGTTGAGATTTATTCTGCATATTACTTTACAGAAGTATAGACCTATTTGTTATCCAGTCTGGTTAAAAAAAATAGAAGTAATAATATACAGTTTTTGAAAAAGCTACAATAAAACTGTTTTTAAAGAACTTTCAATAAGTTTTATATTGAGATTGTACTTAAGTCAGCCTTTTACATCAATTACATAGTTATAAGAACACTTTACCATTTGTATAGTTTTACATTTCTCCATTTAATAGAAACTTGAGGAGTCATTAGTTTGTCAGTGTATACAGGTTGAATTTTGTTTACATTTGTGTATAAATACATATAAGGTCCAGTTTGTACTTGCACAAAATGCCAAGGAAAGGTCAAAGGTCGCAGTCCCAGAAGCTTAGATGGCAAAAGCAGAAAGAACAGGTAAATGTTTCTCAGTGCGGTGAGGAGGTAAAGGTGTCTGTTACAAGTATTCCCAGTCCAGAAGTGCAGAGCAGTGTTCAGACAGCTGCAGTGTCTTATGCAGATGTGGTAAAGAGAGGTGTTCGCTCAGCATGTGTGCCAGATGCTAAAGTACAGCAGGTAATCCAGACTGAACCCCAGGTAACTGTACAAACGCAGCATGATGGAGAAGCTCCAGGACCGTCTCATGTACAGGTTACAAACAGTGAAAGTCGTCCACGAATGAGTAGCATCTGTGCATCCCGAAGCCAGGCTTCTCCTAAGTATGGAAAGTACAGGAATCATCAATGCATGGCTAACAGTTTGGTTTTCCTGTCATTCTTACACGAGGATGAATTCATTACCAGAGCGGATCTTAACCGTGTGTTGGACAAAGGCCATGCCATGTATTCAGATGCCAGAAAGAGGTTTGTGAACAGCGTGTTTTTAGCCTCCGATGAGCTTCCCTCAGTGGTCACCAGCCGCAGACATGAGTATCAAGTGGACTTGTCTCAGTTAGCTCATTACGGCACATTTGATGGTACAGATCATTTTCTGAGCCTTGAACAGGGACTACAGTGTTTGGCTTCACAGGTTCGCTATGCTTTGCTAGTCATGGGAGGAAACGTCATTGCAGTTTGCAGGCTGTCTTCAGGTGAATACGCATATTTTGACCCTCACCCACGTAAGTCTACAGGAATGCCATTGTCGCTAGCTGTAAGTGGTGGAACTGCAGTTATGTTAAAATTCACACGTCTTAACGACATGATTGACAGGCTCAAACGCTTGTACCAAATGCTTAGCATCGCGCCAACCTGCACTTATGAGCTACAGCCTGTGGAGTTTCACAGTCAAAATGCTGCTAATCAAAGAGATGCTAATCAAAACACAGAATACAGACAATGCGCTACAAGTGCTCCAGCACCAGATTTAAATGAACCTGTTCCTGAATTAAACTCCCAGACATCCACTGAGACCGACACTTTAACCACAGAAGTGACATCATCCAGAGTGGATTATTCAAATGAGACAACTACTCCTGAAAGCAACCATCATCCTTCTGATTTTTTACAAAAAGAAACATCTGCATCCTCTATGAGAGAAACTCAGGTAACATCAGATTCTGTTCCTCAGAAGGATCCAACCACTGCCTCCTGTTCAACCAAGACAACACAGGAACTGCCACATAAACTGCTGAAATATAGTAAACAGGAAAGGAAAAAAATGAGAAGAAGATCACTGGCCCAACAAAAACTACCAAAAAGAAAGGAAAATCAGAAAAAGAAAGAAAGGCAGATGTACACTTCCAATGAAAGCTTTAAGGCAAAGAAAAGAAATTCCAGTAGACAGTCTAATGATCCTGATCACAGACAAAAGAAGAGTGTGTACAAAAGTAATCTATATAAGCTAAATCCTACATATAGAGAGAAACAGAGGGAACATTTGAGAAAGATCTATAAGGAAAGCGATGATTTTAAGGAAAAAAAGAAGGAGCAAATGAGAAGGATCTATAGAGAAAGTGCTAAAACTAGAGAGAAAAAAAGAGAACATGTCATAAGGATGTATAAAGACAATCCTATATTCAAAGAAAAGCAGAAGGAACGAATAAGTAGAACATACAAAGAATCTCCCGTGTTCCGAGAAAAGCAGAAGGAACGAATAACAAGAATATACAGAGAATCTCTTGTGTTCCGAGAAAAGCAGAAGGAACGTATTAGAAGAACATACAGAACTTGTGCTGAATTCAGAGAGAAACATAAAGCTTACATGAGGTCATATGTTTCTAACCTATATAAAGAAAGTGAAGAATTTAGACAGAAAAAACAATGTTACATCACTAAACGTTATGGAGAAGAGAGACAATTTCAGCAGAAACACAAGGAAAATATGAGAGAACGAATGAGAGTAAAATATTGGAACGGTTTTTCTTTTAGACAGATGCATAATATCAGATGTGCAATGAATATAAAAAGAAAATATCGTCAGATGCATCGACCAGCTGAAAGTTTACAGTCTAATCCAGATAACTCTTTGATGAATGAGGCCATATCTCGTTTCAGATCAAACATTAAGTCAGCACCATCATATGTTTGTACTGTTTGTCTAAAAGCTTCTTTTCCTAATCAGGTGAAAATCTGCAAAAGAGAAAATTACTCAAAACACCAAACTGTAGCTCATCAGTGTCTAACTGGTAAATTTGTTCATATGTGTGATGAAGCATGTCATGATAACTGCAGCTTTCCTGTTGAGAGAAAAAAGGAGTATATCTGTCACACGTGTCACAGTTCCCTCAAAAGTGGACGCATGCCAAGGCTTGCTGCTGTCAATGGTTTAGATCTGCAGGATATTCCAGCTGAACTGTGTGATCTCAACATTCTGGAGAGACATCTGATTGCCAAATGCATACCATTTGCTAAGATTATTCCACTTCCAAAGGGCAGACAAAGACTCATACGTGGTAATGTGGTGTGTGTACCATCTGAAGTCCAACAAACAGTTGACTCTTTACCTAGGCTCAGAAGCCAATCACAGATAATGAGGATCAAGTTGAAAAGACGACTGTGCTACAAAGGCCATCAGCTGTTCCAGACTGTCACCTGGTCTAAACTGATCCAAGCCCTGCATAAGCTCAAACAGATTCATCCACAGTACACAGATATTATTATCAGAGACGATGCATTGCTTTGTGATCCCACGTTACCTGATGATGACAGCAGTGATGAAGCCAGCATGGGAAGTGATGATTATGATGAAGCAGATTTAATGGAAATTGACAACTATGAAAAAGATGCCCTTTTGTGTGAAACGGAGTCTGAAAGTGAACAAGCTATTAATATGCAATCCTGTGATGAACAACCAGAGGAAATCAATCCAGAGGAACCAGAAAGTGATTTGAACAATGGAGGTTTTGCTCTAGAAAGTTGCCTGCAGCCTTTAGACATTTCAGAAGAGATTCTCTCTTTCACTGATAACACATATTGTGTGGCTCCTGCAGAAAGAAACAATCCTGTTAGCTTCTTCAGAACTCCTCATTTGGAAGCTATGGCATTCCCTGTGCAGTTTCCTACCGGTCAGAATACACTGGATGAAAAGAGACGTCTTAAACTCACACCAAGTGCTTACTTCAAGTCAAGGCTTTTCAACATTGATGCAAGATTTGCTAAAGATACAAATTACCTGTTTTTCTCACAGTTTGTCACTGAAATACACCTGGCTAATTCCAGCATGACAATACAGCTAAGGAAAGGTAAAACTATGACCAAAGATGGACGCAAAATCACATCAGGAATGTTACAAAATAAGACAGAAGTAGAGAAGCTGGTAAGAAATAAAGATGCAATCAGATTCATGCAGCCACTCAGAGGAACTCCAGCTTACTGGCAGAAAACCACCAAAGATCTATTCAGTATGGTTCGTCAAATAGGAACACCTCAGTTCTTTGTCACTTTCTCTGCTGCTGAGATGAGATGGCCTGAAGTGATTCAAGCTATAAAGAGACAGCAAGGTGAAGAGGTTGATTTTGAAGCCCTGGACTGGTCAGAAAAGTGTGAAATTCTAAGATCAAATCCAGTAACCACCATGCGAATGTTTGATAAGCGTGTTGAGGCTTTGTTCAGAGATTTGCTTTTTTCTCCTGCACAGCCCCTTGGTGAGATCATTGATTACTTTTACAGAGTTGAGTTCCAGCACAGAGGTAGTCCGCATATACACATGTTGCTGTGGATTCAAGAAAAGGTAGAAGTAGATGTGGATGATGACCAAACTGTCTGTGACTTTGTGGACAGATACATCTCAGCTCAACTCCCTGATCCAGAAAAACAGCCTGAACTGCACAAAAAAGTCACTGAACTACAGAAGCACAGCAAAAACCACACAAAAACATGCTTTAAGAGTGTGAACTCTGGTTGTAGATTTGGGTTTCCAAAACCGCCATCCACAAGAACAATGATTGTGAGACAGGATGAGGATTCAGACACTGAAGCTGCAAAAGCCAAACTTAGACCTTTGTTGAACCTGCTGAAAGAACCTGAAGCTGCTTCTCTCACCATAGAGCAGATTCTGTCACGATGCAACTTGACAATGAATGAGTATGAACAATGTCTCCAAGACATAAACAAGAAAACAGCTCTGATTCTGAAACGTGACCCAAAGGACTGTTGGATCAACAATTACAACCCAGACCTGCTTGAAGCCTGGAACTCTAATTTAGATGTCTCGTTCATATTGAATGCCTATTCATGTATAGAATACCTCTGTAAATATATAACGAAGAAAGAATCTGGCCTCTCTGAATACCTGAAGACAGTTATTGACAACTCTGATAAGAACACGGTCAATGAATGTGATGAAATGAGAGCTGTGATGCAGGCTTACTCAAAAAAGAGAGAAATCAGCGCACAGGAGTGTGTGACTCGAGTCTGTGGCCTAAAAATGAAAAAATGTTCCCGCAGTGTTGTATTTGTACCAACAGATGATAACCCGGTAAAAATGAGTCGCCCGATGAGCTATCTGGAAACCACAACACACGACAGCTGTAATATTTGGATGACAAGTTTGGCTGATAAATACAAATGCAGACCTGAGACACCAGAATATGAGGAAATGTCACTGGCTGATTTTGCTGCCTTCTGCAGGTTGGTGAGTGGTCCAAATGAAGGAAAAGATGTGCTTCCTCTTCTAAACCAGCTTGGATTTGTACAAAGGCGAAAGAATGATAAACCAGCTATAATCAGGTATTACCACTGTTCACAGGAAAAAGATCCTGAGCAATATTATGGTCGACTGTTGAGACTTTACCTTCCACACAGATCAGAGCAGGAACTGAAACCACAAGGGTTCCAAACCTATCAGTCCTTCTACAACTCAGGTTTTGTACGACTTCCATGTTCAGACCACAGTGAGTCTGTGAAAAGGGTTGTGAAGAGAAATAAAGACAAGTATGAGAAGAACTCTGAGGATATTGAGAGTGCACTGGAAGAGTTTGAACAAAATAGGGATGTTGTGATTGATGAATGGTGTAATCTTGCTCCTGAATCTGAAGTTGTGAGGTTGCAATGTGATGAGAATCTTCCTGAGAGACATTCTGATGATGAGAACGAACAGGAAAATGTCCCCGACTACAGTCGTCAGTCTGATGCTGTAACAGAGATCAGAGCCATCAGAGAACAACCTGCAGTCGATCCAGCTGTGGTACGTGTAATGTATCAGAATCTGAACCAGAAGCAGGCCTGCGTGTTCTATGCTATAAGAGACTGGTGTATTCAGCGAGTTTGTGGTTTGAACCCAGATCCATTTTTCTTCTATATCAACGGTGGTGCAGGAACTGGAAAGTCACATCTGATTAAATGTATTCACTCTGAAGCATCAAAGATCCTGAGCAGACTGCCTGCTAATGCAGAAGAAGCTGACATATCAAATCCAACTGTTTTACTGACGTCATTTACCGGTACAGCAGCTTTTTCTATCAATGGCTCTACGTTACATTCCCTACTGAAACTACCCAGGAGTCTGAAACCACCCATTCAAGGACTTGGTAACCAACTGGATGAAGTCAGATGTGAGCTTATAAATGCTGAAATTATTGTTATTGATGAGATTTCAATGGTTTCGAAACCCCTTTTTGCTTATGTGGATGCAAGACTGAAACAGATCAAAGGCACTCAGAGACCTTTTGGTGGAATGTCAGTTTTAGCTGTTGGAGATTTTTACCAGCTGCCACCAGTGCGACAGTCTAAACCTCTCTGTGTTTACGATCCAGAACAGATTGACCTATGGCGGGAACATTTTCAGATGATCACTCTAACCGAGATCATGCGTCAGAAAGATGATGTAGCCTTTGCAGAGATGCTGAACAGGATTAGAGTGAAGGAAAAGACAGATAAGCTTTCTCGGTGCGACAGAGATTTGTTGTCACAGGCTGTGACTGCACCAGAAGAATGTCCAACTGAGGTCTTACATATTTATGCCACCAACAAGAATGTTGAATCCCATAACACAGATACCCTGAAGAAGCTTCATTCAAACATCATAATCATCACTGCAGACGATTTCCAGAAGGATAAATGTACAGGCAGAATGGCACGAAGAGACAGACCATTTACAGGTGGGCGAAATGATTTACCCGACACCCTGAATGTTGCTGAAGGAGCTCGAGTGATGCTGACCAGAAACTTGGACACACTAAACGGTTTGGTCAACGGTGCTTTTGGTATACTGATAAAGGTGGTGAGATCTGAAAATGATGGACACATAATTAAACTGGGGCTCAGAATGGACAACCGGCAGCCTATGAGACACAACCGCAGTGCTAATGCAGCATCTGATGATCTGGTTTACATTGAGAGAGCAGAGGAGAGTCTGAAGTTTAAAGGAGCGGTACGCAGACAGTTTCCTGTAAAGCTCGCATTCGCCTGCACAATCCACAAAACCCAGGGTCTTACAACACAGACAGCTGTAGTTTCAATGAAGAACATTTTTGAACCAGGTATGGCTTATGTTGCTCTCAGCAGGGTGACGTCTCTCAGTGGACTCTATTTGCAGGACTTGGATGAGATCAAGATTTATGCCAATCCTGAGGTAACTGCAGCGCTCCAAACCATGAGACAAGCCAGTGTTGAGGAAATGATGCCTCTTCTTCAGGTCAGAGAAACAGCCAGCAGACCTGACACACTTACACTGATCCATCACAATACGGAGGGTTTACCATCTCACATCAGTGACATCAAGAGTCATCATGAAATGTGCTTAGCAGATGTTTTGTGTCTCACAGAGTCTCACCTCCAAGGCTCCTTTGTTGCAGACAGTCTTCATTTGGACGGCTACAACATGTTCAAACGCAACAGACATGTGTCCTACACAAACTTTCCTCACATGGCCAGCAGAAGTGGTGGTGGAGTTGTTGTGTATTTGAGGAATCATTTTCAGGTTCAGGTAAAACAGTATCTGCATAATGTCACTGATCTTGAGTTTTTAGTGTTGAAGGTTCAGGCTCCATTCCCTGCGCTCATTGCTGTTGTGTACAGACCTCCAGACTACAGTTTGACACCATTCATGCAAAACCTGGTAAGTCTTTTAGATTCTCTTGAAATAATGGACTGTCACCCAATCATTGTGTGTGGAGATTTTAATGAGAACCAGTTACAGAGTGGAAGAAAACAGATTCTGGAGCAGTTTCAGTCGAGAGGGTTTTCACAGCTGATCACTTCTGCCACTACAGACAAGAACACCCTGCTTGACCTCATTTTTATTTCTCAGCCACAGCAGAATCTTCATTCAGGTGTTTTGAGGACATATTACAGTTACCACAACCCTGTGTTTTGTGTCCTGTCCTCCAGCCAATCATGAAGTCGTCTGGTGAGTTTTGAAACAATTACAGATCATGTTTGTTACAGAGTTTACTGATTGTAGAGTATGAAAAAGATTTTTCATTGAAAAATCATATTTCTTCATATTGTCTTCCCTACTCTGTCTGTAAGAAGACTCTTTCTTATTGCAATGTTATTAATCATTTCACCCAATCATGGCTGTACTTCATGCAGAGCCGGGAGATCTGCCTTCTGTTATCATGCACCTCTGATCTGAAAATTGCTGCAAAAAGTATTAAACGGACATAATTTATTTTTTTATTCTCATGTTTTAAATGACTAAATCTACTAATGCATTTTTTCATGGATGTTAATTGTCATCTCCTTTTTGGATACTTTTTTTACTCTGACGTATGTATCTCAACAAACAAGAGTTTCCCCTCAAAGGGCTTTCAAATATGAAATAGTAAATAAATAAATCCCAGATAAATGCAGGTATTTATTATGGGTCACAAGAATAGTAACAGACAATTATATTTTCTTGATTATAGTAAATTTTGTAGAATCAAATGTTTTTGGGATGAATGAGATTTTGCTTATCATGTTTTACAGGTAAAAAATGTTAAAAGTTTTAAACTATCTTTAGGTTACCAGAGATGTCTATAATGATACATTATGTAGAGAAAAACATTTTTACAGCTTACAGAATATATATTAAATCTGATTTAGAAGTACATGGAAAGTTTCTGCATCCATTTTCTGACTTGGCCTTTATCCGGGTGGGTTTGGGTTTGGGTGGATAAAGGCCAAGTCAGAATTCTCTGAGCAGCTGGAAAAAGCTGCTAATAAACAAAGACATCAGAAAGCGGGGGCTTTGGGTGTAGCCCCCGCTTTCTGACGCACTAATTAGATTTAGCAACTGACACCCCATACCAGCATTACATAGACACTTGGGGGCTGAGATGGGTGGGTGGGGAGGGTGGGTGGGTAGTGTTAAAAGCACTTTATGTTTTGTAGATGTATTTTTTCAAACAGGGCACACACAGTCCTGTTTCCTTGTGGGAAAACCTTCAAGCTTCACCATCCTCAGCTGAAACAACAACATCTTAACACCATCTTCATGAACTGCTGAGCCAAACCTGATCCATCAGTGCTGGACTGCACAGATAACTACATGCCACAAGGAGACTGCTGTTTCATGAACTGCCATACCAGTGTGTCTTCAATGGAGAAGATGACACACCCATCACCTGATCTCCTGCCTGATCTGGAGACCATCATCATGCTGATACACTACACACCTCTGAGACCATCAATGATGACTGATACTGAGGAAACTGTATTTCCTGTCAGAGATGCTCAGTGATCCTCAGAGCAGAGAGAGGTATGATTCTTTATCTTTGATAAAAATGTCATTGCTTTTAATTAATTTAATTAATTTAAATCCTGTTTAATGCATAAAGAATTACACACCCAAATGATTATACTTGTTGACACTTTTTGAGTTTTAATTCACATTATGGATTACAAATCTATGCTTTTTCTACTTGGTCTCTCTGTGCAGGTATTCTACACAGAACAGATCTAAGTTCTTCAGTCTCCCAACTGAGACATTCAAACCTCATTGCAGAGCTCAAGTCTTTCCTCACCATCATGTGAGTGTGAGATTGCTCTGGATTCTGGTTATGTGGCCTGCAGCACCTATAAGGTATTTCAACATTGTTCATTGTATAACTTATTTGTAGTTTTTAGGCCTTTACACAAATAAAATGTTCCTTTTTCTGTATTTTTAGAACAAGCTCGTACAGTGTGCCTGCATTCCAGCTTCTTAGACTCTACGCAAGTGGACAGAGTGTCAGTGTTTGGCCACTCTTACAGACACCGACTTCTGTCAACTCACTGCTACTGATCAGGTACCCCACTCCAGGAACAGAGGGCTGCAAGCCTGTCATCGTTTCCAGTGTGGCTTTGAATTCTTGGGGTAGTATCAGATTTTTCCCACAAATATTCAAAGGTAACACTTATTTTACGCTTTGTTTTTAATCAAAAGTCTTCCCTTGTGTTAATTTTTTATTATTATTTTATTTATTTATTTTGTTTTCTTTTAGATTTATATGCAGTGATTGGATGTGGTGGAGCTTTGTTAACTGTGTGTAAAACATCTGTTTGTGATGATATTTACAATGAGGCTTTAAGGTGACAGTTTCCATGTAATTTCAGTCCTTTTACTAAGCAAAAACATGTTTGCAATTAACATATTTTTTTCAGTTTTGTCTTTTGGATTTATGCTTAACATTCCTCTGTGACAGCAAATACTAAACTCGTCCAAGTAACCAGCATATCGTTGGTTAAAGGCAAAAAGGACCACATGTCACACTAGCAATGAATTTTTGACTGTGTTTGTGTCACCAGATTTAACAAACAATATCAGACATATGAAACTGAACTCTGGATTAATGTCTAGATGTTTTTTGTGTTTTTTTTCATTGTTGAATAATTATTTTGTAGGACAAACCCAATCTATTTACCCAAACAATGTAACTTGTTTGGGTAAATAGTGGATTAATATATCTAAGTCTATAAGTATAGCAAGCTGAATTCATACAAACACACAGCTCTAAATCTTGAATTGTAGGATGTACAAAAATGATCATGTGATTATTATGGACATTTAAATAACTATATCTATTGCACCATTACACATATTCTTTATAGAAATTACACAATCTCAAAATGTGAAAAAAGAAAATGTTTAAGAGAATAAATAATGTGTGTTTGTATGAATCCTGCCTTAGTATGGGGTGTCAGTAACTACATTAGTATAGAGTAGGTCTAACAGTGGTTTTCGACATCTGCTCTAATATATATATATAGATAATGGGTCAGACATATAAAGTCATTTTGAAAAGTTCATAAAGGTTACATCCATTTATATGTGTTCCTCTTTATTATTTTATATCAGGTCACACAGCTGACTTGAGTTTTGATCAGAGTAGAACCATAACATTCATGCTAATGGTTCTACTGTTTACAGTTACTTTATGATGGATTTCATCCTGGTCACAGCACTATGTGAAAAGCTGTTAGAGGTAAAGTTAACCCAATTAATACCTCATCATAAGTCACTCTCTAACGCAAAGCAGTGATTATTTTCACTGTAATTTATTCCACAATAATGTTCTTTATTTGATCCCTCTTTCTTTAAATATGCACATCGATTGTTCAGCTGTGTGACTCTCTACACTTCAAATATATCACAATGTGGACTTCATTTCGACAGTATTTTGTAGATTGGTACCATATTTATCATAAAATCAGGAAACTGTAAACTAACTGAAAAAATGACGCTTATGAAAATTTTAACGTGGCATTGGAACATGTTGTTTATCCTTGCCAAATGGTATTTACACAAAACTCCAGCAAATCAGAGGATATATTTTTGTCTCTTTCTTGCTGTTTATATATGTGTATATTTTTGCAGTTAATAGCCTATCATGTGTCTGCGCATCTTAGGGCCATAAACATAAACATGGCAAACAAGGATATGTTCACAATTCCAACATATGCTTCAATTGTTTGTATAGATGTTAGATCCATTTGATTTGCATTTTCTATTAATATTTTTCTGTTTATCCCAAATAGGATTTTTATTTCTGTATGCGATTATTGTAATCATTGGAAAACCACTGAGTAAATATTTTGTATCATATGTTTCTAAATATATTTGAATGTTCTACTTTTCTACTACTGGTTTACTACTTTCTAAACTTTCTGTCACTCTTTGGCATTTCAATAACATTATTTTTGGGTGTTTTTATCTCTGACCGCTGCATCTTGTGCATTTATTACCTAAATGTTGTTTGTGTGGGTTTTGTTTTGGGGTTTTTTTTGTTTGTTTTGTTTGTTTGTTTGTTTGTTTGTTTGTTTGTTTTTGCCATTTTTAGATTCCACCAGCTGTGTAAACTCTGTTATTTTCCCTTGGTTTTGTTCCACATCAGTTTATCTGCTGGCTGATTTTCTTCCTTTTCTAATGTTTCTGGTAATTTTTAACAGTTAAACAAGTAACTTTGAGATTACTTGAGCCATTTCAGCTGTTATCTGTTGACAGTTTTGCCTAATTACTACATTTCTTCAAAATTATAGCAGTTCTGATAACTTGTAATATTCCTGCCAAGTTTTTAATTTTCTACTAAATGATATTATTTTTGCTAGGTTACACTACTTTTATTTATTATGTTATGTTATGTTAAGTTATGTTATTCTAAATTATTTCATTTCTGCTAAGTTGTAGCTTCTGGTAAACTACAACATTTCTGCTGAATTGTTATGTTTCTTCTAAGTTATTGCATTTCTGCTAAGTTATTACATTTTTGTTAACTTGATGTTGTTCTGCAACGTAATTAAAATTCAACAACTTTTTAAACACTGACTTTGATTTCTTCAGCTATTTTCAACTATTTTCAGCAGACAGCTTCAGCTTTACAGCATCCACACTGCATTTTCGCAGGAAATGCAAATTGTGTGGATGCTTTATGCATCCACACTATTGAGTTCCTGTTTCTCTTTATTCTTTATTATTGTGTGGATGCTGGAGGCATCCACACTATTGTTTTCCTGTTTCTCTTTATTGTGTGGATGCTGGAGGCATCCACACTATTGAGTTCCTCTTGGGACTTCCGTACACTTTTTGGCACTTAACTACTTCCACAATTTTCAGCCGATTTTCACCGTTCAAATTTTAAACTATTCTGCTATTTCTGCTAATGTGTGCTATGTCTTTTGGTATTTTTCACTATTATACTTTTTAAAATATTAAGCTTAATTTGTCCCATTGAAATGAATGGGAAACTTCTGCAATTCTGCTAAAACTTGCTTGTTTTTGAAACTTAACTACTTCCTCATATTTTCACGTAGAACAACCATTCAAACTTTAAAATGTTCTCAAATTATTGGGCTATTCAGGTATAAATCAGCTTTTTCAAATCTTTTACCGTTTTATTTTTATGCCTCTTAAAGTTTTCAGTTGCAAAATTGTGATTTTTCACAAAATACATGCGTTGTTATGGTTGCTATGCACTTGGCTTCCAGTGTGCCACTGAAGGTTTTGCAGTCTTCTCTTCATGTCTGAACAACTTCTTGCTACTTGCTCAATTTTCACTCAACTTCCACAAATTATACATCAAAACGTAGGTATTTTTGCTGGCTTTCCGAAAATGTCACTATCATTGTTTTGGGATTTATAGAATTTTGGCAAATCTCCTCAGACCAACACAAAGTCGCAAAACTCTCCATAGAAAGTCAATGGAGAGCTTGTTCAAAATCACCGCTTGATTTCTGTAATGAGAGGCATATTCGAATCATCATATCTCCTTAACGAAGCAAAGTTAAGACATAAGGCTTGTCCCAGTATATCTTCAGACACTCCTGACGCTCACAATTCAAGAATTATTTTCTCACCTATTACCGTTCTGAAATGAGTTAGACTTGTTTGAGGGTAGGAAATTCGTCCTTCGCTCAGATTTCTTCAGATTTCAAACTCTGGAAATGAACCACTTTTTTCTCTTGTCATATCTTTTTGATGGATTTCCACAGAGACCTGAAAATTTCCAGGATTGTTCACCAAAGCCTGCTGTTTCTTACGATGAAAGAATGATATTGATACTCCAAACAGATTTAGAGTTAGAAAGCGTTGTTTGAGGGCAAGTCAAGGCAGTTTTTGCTTTGGTCTACTCAGTTATGGTGCATTAGAAGTCAAATATCTTTAATAATTCATATTTTAATGATAAATTGTCAACACTTTAAGATTCCCCCATCTCTTCTGAACAAAACGGTGTAAGAATGACCGTTCTAGCCCCTACGGTTAGGAAATTATGGTCATTTGTTTGAGGGGAGTCCTGACTATGAGAAATAGACTGCAAAAATCCTGTGTCTCTCTGTGCTGCGTGCACCTGTTTTGGCGGGAAAAAGTGCACAGGCTCTCTGATTAGTGGATTCAAATTCAGCAGCTCCCAGGCTGCTTGACTGAGCTAGAAACTTACTTCTCTCTCCCTGTGTGTGTGTGTGTGTGTGTGTGTGTGTGTGTGTGTGTGTGTGTGTGTGTGTGTGTGTGTGTGACAGAGAGAGAGAGAGAGAGAGAGAGAGAGAGCCTTTTTATGGGATGATCTCATTGTAAGATTCAAATTCAATATATTTAGACTGGTTGACTGAATTGGATCTTGTGTGTGTGTGTGTTTGTGTGTTTGTGTGACAGAGAGAGAGAGAGAGAGAGGGCGAGAGAGAGTTTTTATGGGAGCATCTTATTGTATGATTTAAATTCAATATATTTAGACTGGTTGACTGAATTTGATCCTGTGTGTGTCTCTCTGTGCTTGTGTGTTTCCATATGTGTCCATATTTGTGATTGTGTGACTGTTATACTTTTTTTTGCTGATTTTTTTTTTCATTTAACAATTACATTTGAGGGACCCTTAGCATGTTCAGCATTTTTTCAGCTGTTCATTTTGCTTTTCCAATTTTTCTATTTAAGTTATTACTATTGTGCTAAGTCATAGCATTTCTGCTGCTTTTCAGTATTTGTGCTAAATACAGCATTTCTGCTAAATCATACTATTTCTGCTATTTTATAAGATTTGTGCTAAATACAGCATTTGTGCTAAATCATACTATGTCTGCTACTTTATAGGATTTGTACTTAATATATTATTTCTGCTTAATTATAGTATTTCTGCCATTTTATAGTATTTGTGCTAAAACATAGTATTTCTACTAAATGCAGTATTTCTGGGTAATCATTGTATTTCTATATATTTCTGCCAGGTCCCCAGGGAGTCAATCCTCTGTAAGGACTGTAATATTCAAAGTTACATATCAGGACCTGCACGACTTCACAACTAGCCAATCACATCTGAGGGCTGGCACATTCAAATTTGCATATTGTTGCCTTCATGGCTTCCCAGCCAGCCATTCATATCTGAGGGCTGGCACATTCAAATTTGCATATTGGGGCCTTCATGGCTTCTAAGCCAACCAATCATCTATGTCATATATCTATAATTATTTATATATTTTTTAAAAAGACAACACTTGACGATTCCCCCATCTCGTCTGAACAAAAGAATGTTAGACCTGAGACCTGAAAATTTCCATGACTGTTCACCAAAGCCTGCTGTGTCTTACGGTGAAACAATGATATCGATACTCTATATAGATTTAGAGTTACAAAGCGTTGTTTGAGCGCAAGTCAAAGCAGTTTTTGCTTCGCCTCTACTCAGTTATGGTGCATTGCAAGTCAAATATCTTTAATAATTCATATTTTAATGACAAATTGTCAACACTTTAAGATTCCCCCATCTCTTCTGAACAAAACGGTGTAAGAATGACTGTTCTAGCCCCTACGGTTAGGAAATTATAGCCATTTGTTTGAGGGGAATCCTGACTATGAAAAATAGACAGCACAAATCCTGTCTCTGTGCTGCCTGTGTGTAAAAACAGGTGCACCTGTTTTGGCGGGAAAAAGTACACAGCCTCTCTGATTGGTGGATTCAAATTCAGCAGCTCCCAGGCTGCTTGGCTGACCTAGAAACTTGCTTGTCTCTCCCTGTGTGTGTGTGCGTGTGCGTGTGTGTGTGTGTGTGTGACAAAGAGAGAGAGAAAGAGAGGGCGAGAGAGAGGTTTTATGGGAGCATCTTATTGTATGATTTAAATTCAATATATTTAGACTGGTTGACTGAATTTGATCCTGTGTGTGTCTCTCTGTGCATGTGTGTTTCCATATGTGTATATATTTGTGATTGTGTGACTGTTATACTTTTTTTTTGCTGATTTTTTTTCGTTTCACAATTACATTTGAGGGACCCTTAGCATGTTCAGGATTTTTTCAGCTGTCCATTTTGCTTTTCCAATTTTTCTATTTAAGTTATTACTATTGTGCTAAGTCATAGCATTTCTGCTGCTTTTCAGTATTTATTTTTATTTCAGTAATCATACTATTTCTGCCATTTTATAGGATTTGTACTTAATATATTATTTCTTGCTTAATTATAGTATTTCTGCCATTTCATAAGATTTGTGCTAAATATAGTTTTTCTGCTAAAAAATAGTATTTCTGCCAAATATAGTATTTTTGATTAATTATAGTTTTTCTACCAAATCATAGTAAAGTTTTACTGCTTTTTCTATGGCTTCTAAGACAACCAATCATATTTGAGGGCTGGCACATTCAAAGTTGCATATAAATATGCCTTCATGGCTTCCCAGCCAGCCAATCATATCTGAGGGCTGGCACATTCAAATTTGCATATTGTTGGCTTCATGGCATCCCAGCCAGCCAATCATATCTGAGGCCTGGCACATTCAAATTTGCATATTGGGGCATTCATGGCTTCTAAGCCAACCAATCATCTATGTCATATATCTTTAAATTTATATTTGTATTTTAAATGGTCAACATTTCAAGATTCCCCCATGTCTTCCGAACAAAATGGTCTCAAAATGACCGTTTTAGCCCCTACGGTTAGGAATTTATGGCTGTTTGTTTGAGGGGAGTCCTCACTATGAGAAATAGACTGCAAAAATCCTGTCTCTCTCTGTGCTGTGTGTGTAAAAGCCTGCACTTGGTGCACCAGTTTTGGCAGGAAAACGTACACAGCCTCTCTGATTGGTGGATTCAAATTGAGAAGCTCACAGCTGTTTGACTGACCTAGAAACATGCTGTTAACAGCCCCTGTTCACTTTCTGCTGCTGCTGCTGCTGTGTGTGTGTGTGTGTGTGTGTGTGTGTGTGTGTGTGTGTGTGTGTGTGTGTGTGTGTGTGTGTGTGAGAGAGAGAGAGAGAGAGAGAGACACACACACACACAAAGACCCTTTTTAAGGCAGCATCTCATTGTTGGATAAAAATATAATATATTCAGACTGGTTGACTGGCATAGACCCTGTCTGTGTGTCTCTCTCTGTACATTTGTGTATCCATATTTGATTTCTTGTGTATTTGTTGATTTGTGTATCCATATTTGATTTTGTGTGTATCTGTTGGCTGTTCTTATTTGTTTTTTTTCTAAATGTATTTTTATTTTATTTTTTCACAGGTGAACTAAAATTAGTTTTCAGCGAACTTAACCATGTTCCTTTTTATTCAGCTTGTCATTTTACCTTTCCAATATTTTTACTTAAGTTATTACTATTGTGCTCAATCATAGAATCTGTTCTAAATCATTGTTATTAAGCTATATTGTAGGATTTCTGCTAAATCAAAGTATTTCTACTATATTATATTTTTCTTTCTAAATATAGCATTTCTGCTATAGAATAGTATTTCTGCTATGTTATAATATTTGTGCTAAACTGGAGTATTTTTGCTAAAACATAGTATTTATTTAAAATTACAATATTCATAGTATATTGCAGTGTCTCTGGTAAATCACAGCATTTCTGCTATGTTGTACTGTTTTTCTAAATCATAGTATTTCTGTAATGATTAAGAATGTTTGGCTAAATATATTCTTTCTGTTATCTTATACTATTTCTCTTAAATTCTTGTATTTTTGAGAAGTTATCGTGTTTCTGGTAACTTACAATGTTTCTGCTAAGTTCTGCTATGCTATTGTATTTCTGCCAAGTATTATGTTTCCTCTAAGATATTGCAGTTCTGCTAAGTTACTACATTTTAGCAAAGTTCCTTAGCTTCTGCAAAATTTTTACAATTTCTGCAACTTTTCAGCTTTTTCAGCTATTTTTAGCAGACAGCTTCAGCATTACAGCATCCACACTGCATTTTCGCAGGAAATGCAAATTTTTCTAGTTCTTTATTATTATTATTATTCTAGTTGCGTTCCGTACACTTTTTGGCACTTAACTACTTCCACAATTTTCAGCCGATTTTCACCATTCAAATTTTAAACTATTCTGCTATTTCTGCTAATGCGCGCTATATCTTTTGGTATTTTTCACTATTATACTTTTTAAAATATTACGTTTTTTTCCTTTAATTTGTCCCATTGAAATGAATGGGAAACTTCAGCAATTCTGCTAAATTTTGCTTGTTTTTGAAACTTAACTACTTCCTCATATTTTCGCGTAGAACAACCATTCAAACTTTAAAATGTTCTCAAATTATTGGGCTATTCAGGTATAAATCAGCTTTTTCAAATCTTTTACCGTTTTACTTTTATGCCTCTTAAAGTTTTGAGTTGCAAAATTGTGATTTTTCACAAAATACATGCGTTGTTATGGTTGCTATGCACTTGGCTTTCAGTGTGCCACTGTAGGTTTCGCAGTTTTCTCTTCATGTCCGAACAACTTCTTGCTACTTGCTCAATTTTCACTCAACTTCCACAAATTATACATGAAAACGTAGGTATTTTTGCTGGCTTTCAGAAAATGTCACTGTCATTGTTGTGGGATTTATAGAATTTTGCCAAATCTCCTCAGACAGACACAAGGTCGGAAAAGTCTCCATACAAAGTCAATGGAAAGTTTGTTCGATATCACCGCTTGATTTCTGTCATGAGAGGCATATTCGAATCGTCATATCTCCTTAATGAAGCGAAGTTAAAACATGAGGCTTGTCCCAGTATATCTTCAGATAGTACTGACGCTCAAAATTCAAGAGTTATTTTCTCACCTATTACCGTTCTGAGATGAGTTACACTTGTTTGAGGGTAGGAAATTCATCCTTCGCTCAGATTTCTTCAGATTTCAAACTCTGGAAATGAACCACTTTTTTCTCTCGTCATATCTTTTTTTTGGATTTCCACAGAGACCTGAAAATTTCCATGACTGTTCACCAAAGCCTGCTGTCTCTTACGGTGAAAGAATGATATCGATACTCCAAATAGATTTAGAGTTAGAAAGCGTTGTTTGAGGGCAGGTCAAGGCAGTTTTTGCTTCGCCTCTGCTCAGTTATGGTGCATTACAAGTCAAATATCTTTAATAATTCATATTTTAATGATAAATCGTGAACACTTTAAGATTCCCCCATCTCTTCTGAACAAAACGGTGTAAGAATGACCGTTCTAGCCCCTACGGTTAGGAAATTATGGCCATTTGTTTGAGGGGAATGCTCACTATGACAAATACACTGCAGAAATCCTGTCTCTCTCTGTGTCTGTGTGTGTAAAAGCCTGCACTTGGTGCACCAGTTTTGGCGGGAAAAAGCACACAGCCTCTCTGATTGGTGAATTCAAATTAAGCAGCTCCCAGGCTGCTTGACTGACCTAGAGTCTTGCTTGTCTCTCCCTGTGTGTGTGTGTGTGTGTGTGTGTGTGTGTGTGTGTGTGTGTGTGTGAGAGAGAGAGCCTTTTTATGGGAGCATCTTACTGTATGATTTAAATTCAATATATTTAGACTGGTTGACTGAATTTGGTCCTGTGTGTGTATCTCTGTGCTTGTGTGTTTCTATATGTGTCCATCTTTGTGATTGTGTGACTGTTATACTTTTTTTTACTGATTTTTTTTTTTCATTTAACAATTACATTTGAGGGACCCTTATCATGTTCAGGATTTTTTCAGCTGTCCATTTTGCTTTTCCAATTTTTCTATTTAAGTTATTACTATTGTGCTAAGTCATAGCATTTCTGCTGCTTTTCAGTATTTGTGCTAAATACAGCATTTCTGCTAAATCATACTATTTCTGCTATTTCATAAGATTTTTGCTACATGTAATGTTTCTGCTAAAAAATACAATTTCTCCCAAATATAGTATTTTTGATTAATTATAGTTTTTCTACCAAATCATAGTACAGTTTTACTGCTTTTTATATGGCTTCTAAGACAACCAATCATGTCTGAGGGCTTGCACATTCAAATTTGCATATTGGGGCCCTCGTGGCTTCTTAGATAACCAATCATCTATGTCATATATCTATGATATTTCATATTTTTATTTTAAATGGTCAACATTTCAAGATTCTCCCATGTCTTCTGAACAAAACGGTCTAAGAACGACCATTTTAGCCCCTACGGTTAGGAATTTATGGCTGTTTGTTTGAGGGGAGTCCTCACTATGAGAAATAGACTGCAAAAATCCTGTCTCTCTCTGTGCTGTAAGAGCCTGCACTTAGTGCACCAGTTTTGGTGGGAAAAATACACAGCCTCTCTGATTGGTGGATTCAAATTAAGAAGCTCACAGCTGTTTGACTGACCTAGAAACATGCTGTTAACAGCCCCTGTTCACTTGCTGATGCTGCTGCTGCTGCTGCTGGTGTGTGTGTGTGTGTGTGTGTGTGTGTGTGTGTGTGTGTGTGTGTGTGTGTGTGTGTGACAGAGAGAGAGAGAGAGAGAGAGAGAGAGAGAGAGAGAGAGAGAGAGAGAGAGAGAGAGAAAGCCTTTTTATGGGATGATCTCATTGTAAAATTCAAATTCAATATATTTAGACTGGTTGACTGAATTGGATCTTGTGTGTGTGTGTGTCTGTGTGTGTGTGTGTTTGTGTGACAGAGAGAGAGAGAGAGAGAGAAAGCCTTTTTATGGGATGATCTCATTGTAAGATTCAAATTCAATATATTTAGACTGGTTGACTGAATTTGATCCTGTGTGTCTCTCTGTACATGTGTGTTTCCATAGGTGTCCATATTTGTGATTGTGTGACTGTTATACTTTTTTTTGCTGAGTTTTTTTTTTTCATTTAACACGTACATTTGAAGGATCCTTAGCATGTTCAGCATTTTTTCAGCTGTCCATTTTGCTTTTCCAATTTTTCTGTTTAAGTTATTACTATTGTGCTGAATCATACTATTTCTGCTATTTTACAAGATTTGTGCTAAATATAGTATTTCTGATTAATTATAGTTTTTCTACCAAATCATAGCATAGTATTTCTGCTTTTTATAGGATTTGTGCTTAATATAGTATTTTTGCTTTTTATAGGATTTGTGCTTAATACAGTATTTCTGCTAAATGTAGTATTTATGCTTAATCATACTATTACTATATATTTCTGCCAGGTCCCCAGGCAGCCAATCCTCTGAGGACTGAGACATTCAAATTTACATATCAGGGCCTGCACGGCTTCCCAGCCAGCCAATCATATCTGAGGTCTGCCCTTTCTTCTCTCGTCATATCTCTGCGTCGGATGTACAAAGAGCAATGAAAATCGCAGCCAAAGTACACCAAAGTCCGCTGATTCACCCAGTACAAGAATTATGCTGCTAGCCCTCCTAGTTTTTGAGTTAGACGACGTTTTGTAACTCCAAAAAACTGTATTCTTCGCCTCTCACCGCGATCTAATTCTGACTGCTCATCACCCTGTTTCCCAAGGGCTCACTGTCTTTCCCAGTGGCGCAGCTGGTAATGACACGGGTCTGCAACCCAAAGGTCGTGGGTTCAAGTCCACCTTGGTCAACATCTTTTTTGCCCTACAAATTAATACACTATCACAGACCACTAATTCATATTCATCATTTATTACAATTCTGCAAACTTTTTAGCAGCTTTTCTAATATGGACCTCAGTTTCTTGTTAACACTCCATGGCACAAATACTGTTCCCTTTAGGCTCTGTGTATGTGTGTGTGTATCAATATTTCTCCCATTTTAAAGTATTACTCCTCCATAATTGTATTTCTCTTAAATCAAAGTACTTTTACTACATCTTAGTACTTCTGCTCAATCATAGTATTTCTGCTAAATCATACTATTTTGCCAAATTATGGTTTTTGTGCCAAATCATAACATTTGTGTTATGTTATAGTATTACTACTAAGTGGAGGAATTTATGTCATGTTACAGTATATGTGCTGATTACAGTGTTTCTGCTAAATCATAGTATTTCTACTATATTATATTTTTCTTTCTAAATATAGCATTTCTGCTATATAATTGTATTTCTGCTATGTTAAAATATTTGTGCTAAACCAGTGTATTTGTACTGAAACATAGTATTTCTGCCAAATGTAGTATTTCTGTCAAATTACAGCATTTTTGCTATGTTGTACTGTTTCTCTAAATCATAGTATTTCTGTAATGTTTAAGAATGTTTGGCTAAATATATTCTTTCTGTTATCTTATACTATTTTTCCTAAATTCTTGTTTTTTTGAGAAGTTATCGTGTTTCTGGTAAGTTACAATATTTCTGCTAAGTTCTGCTATGCTATTGTATTTCTGCTAAGTATTATGTTTCCTCTAAGATATTGCAGTTCTGCTAAGTTACTACATCTTAGCAAAGTTCCTTTGCTTCTGCAAAGTTTTTACAATTTCTGCAACTTTTCAGCTTTTTCAGCTAGTTTCAGCAAAAAGCTTCAGCTTTAAAGCATCCACACTGCATTTTCGCAGGAAATGCAAATTTTTCTAGTTGTGTGGATGCCCTAAAAGGGCTTCCACACTATTGAGTTCCTGTTTCTCTTTATTCTTTATTATTATTCTTCTAGTTGCTTCCGTACACTTTTTGGCACTTAACTACTTCCTCAGTTTTCAGCCGATTTTCTCAGTTCAAACTCTATACTGTTCTGCTCTTTCTGCTCTTTCCGGCAATGATTTTTGGTGTTTATTACTTTTATACTTTTTCAAATATTACACTTTTTTCCTTTAATTTGTCCCATTGAAATGAATGGAAATCTTCAGAAATTCTGCTAAAACTTGCTTGTTTTTGAAACTTAACTACTTCCTCATACTTTCACCCAGAAACTCCATTCAAACTTTAAAATGTTCTCAGATTATTGGGCTATTCCTGTATGATTCAGCTTTTTCAGATCTTCTACCATTTTAATTTTATACCTCTTTAAGTTTTCAGTTGCAAAATTGTGATTTTTCAGAAAATACATGCGTTGTTATGGTTGCTATGCAATTAACTCAGAGTGGACAGTGGAAATTTCTGAATTTTCTCTTCATGTCTGAACAACTTCTTGCAACTCGCACAATTTACACTCAACCCCCACAAAGTATACATCAAAACGTAGGTATTTTTGCTGGCTTTCAGAAATTGTCACTATCATTGTTGTGGGACTTACAGAATTTTGGCACATCTCCTCAGAGCAACACAAAGTCTGTAAAGTCTCCTTAGAGAGTCAATGGAGAGTTTGTTCAAAATCAGCGCTGGATTTCTCTAATGACAGGCATTTTCAAATCGTCATATCTCCTTAATGAAACAAAGTTGACACATGACGCTTGTGCCAATATATCTTCAGACACCCCTGATGCTCACAATTCAAGAATTGTTTTCTCACCTATTACCGTTTGGCCATGAATTACATTTGTTTGAGGGTAGGAAATTCGTGCCTTGCTCAGATCTCTTCAGATTTCAAACTCTGGAAATGAGCAACTTTTTTCTCTCGTCAGATCTTTTTGATGGATTTCCACAGAGACCTGAAAATTCCCATGACTGTTCACCAAAGCCTGCTGTTTCTTACGGTGAAAGAATGATTTTGATGGTCCATATAGATTTAGAGTTACAAAACGTTGTTTGAGGGCAAGTCAAGGCAGTTTTGCTTTGCCTCTACTCAGTTACAATGTATTACAAGTCATATATCTTCAAAAAAGTATATTCTATCTCTGAATTAAGAAGACCTGCAGATTCCCCCATCTCTTCTGAACAAAACGGTGTCACAATGAGCATTGTAGCCCCTACGGTTAGGAAATTATGGCCATTTGTTCGAGGGGAATCCTGAATGTGAGAAATACACTGCAGAAAACTTATACCTCTCTGTGTGTCTGTGTGTGTAAGGGCTGATTACAGCAGGTGCAGCCAATTTAGCTGACCTAGATATACCAAGCCCAGAGTCTTAACAGCCACTGCTCCCTTTAGGCTCTGTGTATATGTATGTTTGTGTGTCTGTATCAATATTTCTCCCATGTTAAAGTATTACTCCTCCATAATAGTATTTCTGTTAAATCAAAGTGGAGAAGTTTTTACAGTCATCTTACTGTTGAGCCATATATTATGTTTGTTTGAAGGGTGGAAATCTGTCCTCCCTTTCACTTTTCAAACTCTGAAAATGAAGCCGTTCCTTCCCTCGTCATATCTCCGCGACGGAGGTACAAAGAGCAATGAAAATCGCAGTCAAAGTACACCAAAGTCCGCTGATTCACCCAGTAGAAGAATTATGCTGCTAGCCCTCCTAGTTTTTGAGTTACACGACGTTTTGTAACTCCAAAAATCGGCGTTTTACGCCTCAAGGCGATCTAATTCTGACAGTTCATCTTCCCCTTTTCTAAGCCACTGCTATGCTTCCCAGTGGCGCAGTTGGTAATGACACCGGTCTGCAGGCCGAAGTTCGCCGGTTCAACACCACCTTGGTCATCGTTTTTTTCCCCCCTACAAATTAATGCACTATCACAGACAAGTAATTCATATTTTGTTTATTTATTACAATTCTGCAAACTTTTATGATTTTAGCAGCTTTCCTAATGGAAATCTGTCCTTCTCTCAGTCTTCAAACTCTGAAAATGAAGCCGTTTCTTCTCTCGTCATATCTCCGCGACGGAGGTACAAAGAGCTTTGAAAATCGCAGTCAAAGTACACCAAAGTCCGCTGATTCACCCAGTACAAGAATTATGCTTCTATCCCTCCTAGTTTATGAGTTACACGACGTTTTGTAACTCCAAAAAACGGCGCTTTTCGCCTCTCACCGCGATCTATTTCTGATTCCTGATCTCTTAGTTTTTCAGCTGCTTGCACCCCTCTCAGGTGGCGCAATCAGTAATGACTCGGCTCTGCAGCTCAAAGGTCGTGGGTTCAATCCCACCTTAGTCAACATTTCTTTTTCACTACAAATTTATACACTATCACAGACCTGTAATTTATATTGCTATTTTTTTTCACTATAAATGAGTAGTGCAAAAACATACTATGTCTGCAACATCACAGTATATCTGTTATGTTATAGTATTACTACTAAATCACAGTATTTCTGCCGGAGGCTGACTGTTACTAAGTGCATCAGTGTACATAGGTCATCTCTTGTGTTGGAGTGCCCTCTTGTGGCGCCTTTTGGGTAGTGCCTTAGTAAACGTGAACACTGCAAATAAGTGGTATCAGACTGGTTTGTAGTGGAGGAATTTGTTGCCAGTTTCTTTCATCTTTAATCCGTATTCATGTTGTAATGTAGTTACTTTTGTGGCACAAATACCACAATATGGCAGAAATACTATGTTTTGGCACAAATACTTTGATTTGGTATACTTTAGCTTCCTCACCCCTTTTCAGCAAAATTTTCATTTTTTTCACCCCTTTTCAGCACAAATTCCAGCTTTTTTGGCTGTTTTCAGAAAAAAAACTCTTTTCAGCAGAAACTCTGCTGATTCACCTCTTTTCTGCAAAATTTTCAGCCTTTTCACCTGAAACCTGTACTGAAACATAGTATTTCTGCCAAATCATAGTATTACTGCTATTTCATAGTATTTGAGTGAAATTACAGTGTTTCTGCAAAAACATTGTATTTCTGCTAAATCATAGTGTCTGCCAAATCATAGTATTTGTGCCAAATTATGGGATTTTGCCATTTTGGCTAAGTAGTAGGGTGACTGTTACTAAGTGCATCAGTGTACATAGATCATCTCTTGTGTTGGAGTGCCCTCTTGTGGCGCGTTTTGGGTAGTGCCTTAGTAAACGTGAACACTGCAAAGAAGTGGTATCAGACTGGTTTTGTAGTGGAGGAATTTGTTGCCAGTTTCTTTCATCTTTAATCTGTATTCATGTTGTAATGTAGTAGTACCACAATATGGCAGAAACACTATGTTTTGGCACAAATACTTTGATTTGGTATACTTTAGCTTCTTCACCCCTTTTCAGCAAAATTTTCATTTTTTTTTCACCCCTTTTCATCACAAATTCCAGCTTTTTTGGCTGTTTTCAGAAAAAAAAAACTCCTTTCAGCAGAAACTCTGCTGATTCATCTCTTTTCAGCGCAAGTTTCTGCTTCTTTGCCTCTTTTCTGCAGAAATTCTGCTGATTCACCTCTTTTCCAGTTTGGCTCAATGAGTATCTGAAAATTTTCAGCCTGTTCTGCTCTTTCAGAAGAATTTCAGCTTTTCCACCTCTTTTCAACACTATTTCAGCATTTTCACCTGTTTCGAGCATACAGTTCTGCTTCTTCCCCTCTTTTCACAACAATTCAGCTTCTTCGGCCCCCCTGCATATTTTTTCTCTCATCATATCTCTTGTTGGAACAAGAACTGCTTTGGCTCAGTGAGATGAGCAGCTACTGTGATTGCTTCTCTCCGTCTTTTCTGCAGAAAGTATTACTCCTCCATAATAGTATTTCTGTTAAATCAAAGTACTTCTACTACATCTTAGTACTCCTGCTCAATCAAAGTATTTCTGCCAAATCATGGTATTTGTGCCAAGTTATGGTATTTGTGCCAAATTAAAATTTCCGTTATGTTATAGTATTACTATTAAGGCATAGTATTTCTACCAAATCATAGTATTCCTTCAAAATCATAGTATTACTGCAATTTCATAGTATTTGAGCGAAATCGTAGTGTTCATGCAAAAACATACTATGTCTGCAAAATCACAGTATATCTGTTATGTTATAGTATTACTACTAAGGCATAGTATTTCTACCAAATCATAGTATTCCTTCAAAATCATAGTATTACTGCAATTTCATAGTATTTGAGCGAAATCGTAGTGTTCATGCAAAAACATACTATGTCTGCAAAATCACAGTATATCTGTTATGTTATAGAATTACTACTAAGGCATAGTATTTCTACCAAATCAAAGTATTCCTTCAAAATCATATTATTACTGCAATTTCATAGTATTTGAGTGAAATCGTAGTATTCATGCAAAAACATACTATGTCTGCAAAATCACAGTATATCTGTTATGTTATAGTATTACTACTAAGGCATGGTATTTCTACCAAATCATAGTATTCCTTCAAAATCATAGTATTACTGCAATTTCATAGTATTTGAGCAAAATCGTAGTATTTGTGCAAAAACATACTATGTCTGCAAAATCACAGTATATCTGTTATGTTAAAGTATTACTACTAAGTCACAGTATTTCTGCCAATTCGTAGTATTTGTACTAAATCATGGTACTTGTGCCAAATCATAGTATTTTTTGCAAATCATAGTATTCGAACCAAAACATAGTATTTGTACGCAGTCATAGTATGTCTTCTAAATCATAGTATTTCAATAAAATCTCAGTAGTTGTGCTAAAACGCAGTATTATTGCCAAATCATAGTATTTGTACTGAAACATAGTATTTCTGCCCAATCATAGTATTTGTACTAAATCATAGTACTTATGCCAAATCATGGTATTTTGCCATATTGTGCATAGTTCTGCAAAAACATAGACTGTCTGCAAAATCATAGTATATCTATTTTGTTATAGTATTACTACTAAGTCGTAGACTTTCTATTTTAATATAGTATATCTGCTGAACATAGTATATGTGCCAAATCATAGTATTTAAAGCAAATCATAGTATTTGTGCTAAAACATAGTATTTCTGCCACATTATAGTATTTGTGTAAAACCAGAATGTCTGCAAAATCATCATACATCTGTTATGTTATAGTATTACTGCTAAGGCATAGTATTTCTGCAAAATCATAGTATTTTTGCAGAAACATAGTATTTCTGGTTAATTATAGTATTACTACTAAATAATAGTATTTCTGCCTAATCATAGTATTTGTTTCAAATCATAGCATCTGAACCAAATCATAGTACTTGTGCCAAAACATTGTATTTGTACAAAGTCGTAGTATGTCTTCTAAATCATAGTATTTCAATCAAATCTCAGGAGTTGTGCTAAAACGCAGTATTATTGCCAAATCATAGTATTTGTACCCAAACATATTAGTTCAACTTATTTAACTCTTCTCAACAGCCCAACACCTCTTCTTCACCGTTTCAGCAGAATTGTGAGTTTTTTCACCCCTTTTCAGCACAAATCCCAGCTTTTTAAAGTGTTTTCAACAGAAATCTCTTTTTTAGCAGAAATTCTGCTGATTCACCTGTTTTCAGTGCAACATTCTACTTCTTTAGCTCTTTTCAGTAGAGATTCTGCTGATTCACCTATTTTAAGCAGAATTTTCAGCCTTTCACCTCTTATCAGTACAAATCTCAGTATCTTCTGCTCATTTCAGAAGAAACTTTTTCACCTCTTTTCAGTACAAATTTGAACTTCTTTACCCCTTTGAAGCAGAATCTTTGCTTTTTCACCTCTTTTCAGCAAAAGATTCTGCATCTTCACCTGTTTTCAGCAGAATTTTTCAGTTTCTTTACTGCCATACAATTTTCGCAGCTTTTCATCTTTTTCAGTCATTTTAAGCAGACAGCTTCGGCGTTAAGGCATCCACACAGCATTTTCGCAGGAAATGCAAATTTTTCTAGTTCTTTATTATTGTGTGGATGCTGTTAAGCATCCACACTATTGAGTTCCTGTTTCTCTTTATTCTTTATTATTATTCTTCATCTTCAAGTTGCTTCCGTACGTTTTTTGGCCTTTAACTAGTTCCACAATTTTTGTGCTATTTTCACCGTTCAAATTTCACAATATTTTGCTATTTCTGCTCTTTCCGGCTATGACTTTTGGTATTTATTACTATTATACTTTTTGAAATATCAAGTTTTTTTCCTTTAATTTGTCCCATTGAAATGAATGGGAAACTTCCGCAATTCTGCTAAAACTTGCTTGTTTTTGAAACTTAACTACTTCCTTATACTTTCACATAGAAACTCCATTTAAACTTTAAAATGTTCACAAATTATTGGGCTATTCATGTTTGATTCAGCTTTTTCATATCTGTTACTGTTTTCATCTTATCCCTCTTTAAGTTTTGAGTTTCATCTTTGTGATTTTTCACAAAATACATGTGTTGTTATGGTTGCTATGCAGTTGGTTCTGTGTGAGCCACTGTACCTTTCGCAATTTTCTCTTTATGTCCGAACAACTTCTTGCTACTTGCTCAATTTCCACTCAACCGCCACAAATTATACATCAAAACGTAGGTATTTTTGCTGGCTTTCAGAAAATGTCACTATCATTGTTGTGGGATTTATAGAATTTTGGCAAATCTCCTCAGAGCAACACAAAGTCTCAAAAATCCCCATAGAAAGTCAATGGAGAGTTCGTTTAAAATCACCGCTTGATTTAAGTAATGAGAGGCATTTTCGAATCGTCATATCTCCCGAACGAAGCGAAGTTAAGACATGAGGCTTGTGCCAATATATCTTCAGACACTCCTGACGCTCACAATTTAAGAATTGTTTTCTCACCTATTACCATTTGGCCATGAATTACACTTGTTTGAGGGTAGGAAATTTGTCCCTCGCTCAGATTTCTTCAGATTTCAAACTCTGGAAATGAGGCACTTTTTTCTCTCGTCATATCTTTTTTTTGGATTTACACAGAGACCTGAAAATTTCCAGGATTGTTCACCAAAGCCTGCTGTCTCTTACGGTGAAAGAATGATATCGATACTCCAAATAGATTTAGAGTTAGAAAGCGTTGTTTGAGGGCAAGTCAATGCAGTTTTCGCTTTGCCTCTACTCAGTTATGGTGCATTAGAAGTCAAATATCTTTAATAATTCATATATTAATGATAAATTGTCAACACATTAAGATTCCCCCATCTCTTCTGAACAAAACGGTGTAAGAATGACTGTTCTAGCCCCTACGGTTAGGAAATTATGGCCATTTGTTTGAGGGGAATCCTGAATATGAGAAATACACTGCAAAAATCATGCCTCTCTGTGCAGCGTGTGTAAAAACGGCTGCACCTGTTTTGGCGGGAAAAAGTACACAGCCTCTCTGATTGGTGGATTCAAATTTAGCAGCTCCCAGGCTGCTTGACTGACCTAGAAACTTGATTTCTCTGTGAATTTGGTCCTGTGTGTGTCTCTCTGTGCATATGTGTTTCCATATGTGTACATATTTGTGATTGTGTGTGTGTGTGTGTCTGTGTGTGTGTGTGTAACAGAGAGAGAGAGAAAGAGAGGGCGAGAGAGAGTTTTTATGGGAGCATCTTAATGTATGATTTAAATTCAATATATTTAAACTGGTTGACTGAATTTGATCCTGTGTGTGTCTCTCTCTGTGTATGTGTTTTTCCATATGTGTCCATATATGTGATTGTGTGGCTGTTATATTTTTTTTGCTGATTTTTTTCATTTAACAATTACATTTGAGGGACCCTTATCATATTCAGGATTTTTTCAGCTGTCCATTTTGCTTTTCCAATTTTTCTATTTAAGTTATTACTATTGTGCTAAGTCATAAAATTTCTGCTGCTTTTCACCATTTGTGCTAAATACAGCATTTCTGCTAAATCATACTATTTCTTCTATTTTATGAGATTTGTGCTAAATACTGCACTTCTGCTAAATCATACTATTTCTGCTTTTTTATGAGATTTGTGCTAAATACAGCATTTCTGCTAAATCATACTATTTCTTCTATTTTATGAGATTTGTGCTAAATACTGCATTTCTGCTAAATCATACTATTTCTGCTATTTTATAAGATTTGTGCTAAATACAGCATTTCTGCTAAATCATACTATTTCTGCTTTTTTATGAGATTTGTGCTAAATACAGCATTTCTGCTAAATCATACTATTTCTTCTATTTTATGAGATTTGTGCTAAATACAGCATTTCTGCTAAATCATACTATTTCTGCTATTTTATGAGATTTGTGCTAAGTACAGCATTTCTGCTAAATCATACTTTTTCTGCTTTTTTATAAGATTTGTGCTAAATACTGCATTTCTGCTAAATCATATTATTTCTGCTTTTTTATGAGATTTGTGCTGAAAACAGCATTTCTGCTAAATCATACTTTTTCTGCTACTTTATGAGATTTGTGCTAAATACAGCATTTCTGTTAAATCATACTATTTTTAGTTTTTTATGAGATTTGTGCTAAATACAGCATTTCTGCTAAATCATACTATTTGTGCTATTTTATAAGATTTGTGCTAAATACTGCATTTCTGCTAAATCATATTATTTCTGCTTTTTTATGAGATTTGTGCTAAAAACAGCATTTCTGCTAAATCATACTTTTTCTGCTATTTTATGAGATTTGTGCTAAATACAGCATTTCTGCTAAATCATACTTTTTCTGCTATTTTATGAGATTTGTGCTAAATACAGCATTTCTGCTAAATCATTCTATTTCTGCTATTTTATAAGATTTGTGCTAAATAGAGCATTTCTGCTAAATCATAGTATTTCTACTATATTATATTTTCTTTCTAAATATAGCATTTCTGCTATAGAGTAGTATTTCTGCTATGTTATAATATTTGTGCTAAACTGGAGTATTTTTGCTAAAACATAGTATTTATTTAAAATTACAATATTCATAGTATATTACAGTATCTCTGGTAAATCACAGCATTTCTGCTATGTTATACTGTTTTTCTAAATCATAGTATTTCTGTAATGTTTAAGAATGTTTGGCTAAATATATTCTGTCTGTTATCTTATACTATTTCTCCTAAATTCTTGTATTTTTGAGAAGTTATCGTGTTTCTGGTAAGTTACAATGTTTCTGCTAAGTTCTGCTATGCTATTGTACTTCTGTCAAGTATTATTTTTCCTCTAAGATATTACAGTTCTGCTAAGTTACTACATTTTAGCAAAGTTCCTTTGCTTCTGCAAAGTTTTTACAATTTCTGCAACTTTCCAGCTTTTTCAGCTATTTTTAGCAGACAGCTTCAGCATTCCAGCATCCACACTGCATTTTCGCAGGAAATGCAAATTTTTCTAGTTGTGTGGATGCCCTAAAAGGGCTTCCACACTATTGAGTTCCTGTTTCTCTTTATTCTTTATTATTATTCTTCTAGTTGCTTCCGTACACTTTTTGGCACTTAACTACTTCCTCAGTTTTCAGCCGATTTTCTCAGTTCAAACTCTATACTGTTCTGCTCTTTCTGCTCTTTCCGGCAATGATTTTTGGTGTTTATTACTTTTATACTTTTTAAAATATTACACTTTTTTCCTTTAATTTGTCCCATTGAAATGAATGGAAATCTTCAGAAATTCTGCTAAAACTTGCTTGTTTTTGAAACTTAACTACTTCCTCATACTTTCACCCAGAAACTCCATTCAAACTTTAAAATGTTCTCAGATTATTGGGCTATTCCTGTATGATTCAGCTTTTTCAGATCTTCTACCATTTTAATTTTATACCTCTTTAAGTTTTCAGTTGCAAAATTGTGATTTTTCAGAAAATACATGCGTTGTTATGGTTGCTATGCAATTAACTCAGAGTGGACAGTGGAAATTTCTGAATTTTCTCTTCTTGTCTGAACAACTTCTTGCAACTCGCTCAATTACCACTCAACTCCCACAAAGTATACATCAAAACGTAGGTATTTTTGCTGGCTTTCAGAAATTGTCACTATCATTGTTGTGGGACTTACAGAATTTTGGCACATCTCCTCAGAGCAACACAAAGTCTGTAAAGTCTCCTTAGAGAGTCAATGGAGAGTTTGTTCAAAATCAGCGCTGGATTTCTCTAATGACAGGCATTTTCAAATCGTCATATCTCCTTAATGAAACAAAGTTGACACATGACGCTTGTGCCAATATATCTTCAGACACCCCTGATGCTCACAATTCAAGAATTTTTTTCTCACCTATTACCGTTTGGCCATGAATTACATTTGTTTGAGGGTAGGAAATTCGTGCCTTGCTCAGATCTCTTCAGATTTCAAACTCTGGAAATGAGCAACTTTTTTCTCTCGTCAGATCTTTTTGATGGATTTCCACAGAGACCTGAAAATTCCCATGACTGTTCACCAAAGCCTGCTGTTTCTTACGGTGAAAGAATCATTTTGATGCTCCATATAGATTTAGAGTTACAAAACGTTGTTTGAGGGCAAGTCAAGGCAGTTTTGCTTTGCCTCTACTCAGTTACAGTGTATTACAAGTCATATATCTTCAAAAATGTATATTCTATCTCTGAATTAAGAAGACCTGCAGATTCCCCCATCTCTTCTGAACAAAACGGTGTCACAATGAGCATTGTAGCCCCTACGGTTAGGAAATTATGGCCATTTGTTCGAGGGGAATCCTGAATGTGAGAAATACACTGCAGAAAACTTATACCTCTCTGTGTGTCTGTGTCTGTAAGGGCTGATTACAGCAGGTGCAGCCAATTTAGCTGACCTAGATATACCAAGCCCAGACTCTTAACAGCCACTGCTCCCTTTAGGCTCTGTGTTTATGTATGTTTGTGTGTCTGTATCAATACTTCTCCCATGTTAAAGTATTACTCCTCCATAATAGTATTTCTGTTGAATCAAAGTGGAGAAGTTTTTACAGTCATCTTACTGTTGAGCCATAAATTATGTTTGTTTGAAGGGTGGAAATCTGTCCTCCCTTTCACTTTTCAAACTCTGAAAATGAAGCCGTTCCTTCCCTCGCCATATCTCCGCGACGGAGGTACAAAGAGCAATGAAAATCGCAGTCAAAGTACACCAAAGTCCGCTGATTCACCCAGTAGAAGAATTATGCTGCTAGCCCTCCTAGTTTTTGAGTTACACGACGTTTTGTAACTCCAAAAATCGGCGTTTTATGCCTCACCGCGATCTAATTCTGACAGTTCATGTCCCCGTTTTCTAAGCCACTGCTATGCTTCCCAGTGGCGCAGTTGGTAATGACACCGGTCGGCAGACCGAAGATCGCCGGTTCAACTCCACCTTGGTCATCGTTTTTTCCCCCCCTACAAACTAATGCACTATCACAGACAAGTAATTCATATTTTGTTTATTTATTACAATTCTGCAAACTTTGATGATTTTAGCAGCTTTCCTAATGGAAATCTGTCCTTCTCTCAGTCTTCAAACTCTGAAAATGAAGCCGTTTCTTCTCTCGTCATATCTCCGCGACGGAGGTACAAAGAGCTATGAAAATCGCAGTCAAAGTACACCAAAGTCCGCTGATTCACCCAGTAGAAGAATTATGCTTCTATCCCTCCTAGTTTATGAGTTACACGACGTTTTGTAACTCCAAAAAACGGCGCTTTTCGCCTCTCACCGCGATCTATTTCTGATTCCTGATCTCTTAGTTTTTCAGCCACTTGCCCCCCTCCCAGGTGGCGCAATCAGTAATGACTCGGCTCTGCAGCTCAAAGGTCGTGGGTTCAATCCCACCTTAGTCAACATTTCTTTTTCACTACAAATTTATACACTATCACAGACCTGTAATTTATATTGCTATTTTTTTTCACTGTAAATGAGTAGTGCAAAAACATACTATGTCTGCAACATCACAGTATATCTGTTATGTTATAGTATTACTACTAAATCATAGTATTTCTGCCGGAGGCTGACTGTTACTAAGTGCATCAGTGTTCATAGGTCATCTCTTGTGTTGGAGTGCCCTCTTGTGGCGCCTTTTGGGTAGTGCCTTAGTAAACGTCAACACTGCAAATAAGTGGTATCAGACTGGTTTGTAGTGGAGGAATTTGTTGCCAGTTTCTTTCATCTTTAATCCGTATTCATGTTGTAATGTAGTTACCTTTGTGGCACAATTACCACAATATGGCAGAAATACTATGTTTTGGCACAAATACTTTGATTTGGTATACTTTAGCTTCTTCACCCCTTTTCAGCAAAATTTTAATTTTTTTCACCCCTTTTCAGCACAAATTCCAGCTTTTTTGGCTGTTTTCAGAAAAAAAAACTCTTTTCAGCAGAAACTCTGCTGATTCATCTCTTTTCAGCGCAAGTTTCTGCTTCTATGCCTCTTTTCTGCAGAAATTCTGCTGATTCACCTCTTTTCCAGTTTGGCTCAATGAGTATCTGAAAATTTTCAGCCTGTTCTGCTCTTTCAGAAGAATTTCAGCTTTTCCACCTCTTTTCAACACTATTTCAGCATTTTCACCTGTTTCGAGCATACAGTTCTGCTTCTTCCCCTCTTTTTACAACAATTCAGCTTCTTCGGCCCCCTGCATATTTTTTCTCTCATCATATCTCTTGTTGGAACAAGAACTGCTTTGGCTCAGTGAGATGAGCAGCTACTGTAATTGCTTCTCTCCGTCTTTTCTGCAGAAAGTATTACTCCTCCATAATAGTATTTCTGTTAAATCAAAGTACTTCTACTACATCTTAGTACTCCTGCTCAATCAAAGTATTTCTGCCAAATCATGGTATTTGTGCCAAGTTATGGTATTTGTGCCAAATTAAAATTTCCGTTATGTTATAGTATTACTATTAAGGCATAGTATGTCTACCACATCATAGTATTCCTTCAAAAACATAGTATTACTGCAATTTCATAGTATTTGAACGAAATCGTAGTATTTGTGTTAAAACATACCATGTCTGCAAAATCACAGTATATCTGTTATGTTATAGTATTACTACTAAGGCATAGTATTTCTACCAAATCATAGTATTCCTTCAAAATCATAGTATTACTGCAATTTCATAGTATTTGAGCGAAATCGTAGTATTCATGCAAAAACATACTATGTCTGCAAAATCACAGTATATCTGTTATGTTATAGAATTACTACTAAGGCATAGTATTTCTACCAAATCAAAGTATTCCTTCAAAATCATATTATTACTGCAATTTCATAGTATTTGAGTGAAATCGTAGTATTCATGCAAAAACATACTATGTCTGCAAAATCACAGTATATCTGTTATGTTATAGTATTACTACTAAGGCATGGTATTTCTACCAAATCACAGTATTCCTTCAAAATCGTAGTATTACTGCAATTTCATAGTATTTGAGTGAAATCGTAGTATTTGTGCAAAAACATACTATGTCTGCAAAATGACAGTATATCTGTTATGTTAAAGTATTACTACTAAGTCACAGTATTTCTGCCAATTCGTAGTATTTGTACTAAATCGTGGTACTTGTGCCAAATCATAGTATTTTTTGCAAATCATAGTATTCGAACCAAAACATAGTATTTGTACGCAGTCATAGTATGTCTTCTAAATCATAGTATTTCAATAAAATCTCAGTAGTTGTGCTAAAACGCAGTATTATTGCCAAATCATAGTATTTGTACTGAAACATAGTATTTCTGCCCAATCATAGTATTTGTACTAAATCATAGTGCTTATGCCAAATCATGGTATTTTGCCATATTGTGCATAGTTCTGCAAAAACATAGACTGTCTGCAAAATCATAGTATATCTATTTTGTTATAGTATTACTACTAAGTCATAGACTTTCTATTTTAATATAGTATATCTGCTGAACATAGTATATGTGCCAAATCATAGTATTTAAAGCAAATCATAGTATTTGTGCTAAAACATAGTATTTCTGCCACATTATAGTATTTGTGTAAAACCAGAATGTCTGCAAAATCATCATACATCTGTTATGTTATAGTATTACTGCTATGGCATAGTATTTCTGCAAAATCATAGTATTTTTGCAGAAACATAGTATTTCTGGTTAATTATAGTATTACTACTAAATAATAGTATTTCTGCCTAATCATAGTATTTGTTTCAAATCATAGCATCTGAACCAAATCATAGTACTTGTGCCAAAACATTGTATTTGTACAAAGTCGTAGTATGTCTTCTAAATCATAGTATTTCAATCAAATCTCAGGAGTTGTGCTAAAACGCAGTATTATTGCCAAATCATAGTATTTGTACCCAAACATATTAGTTCAACTTATTTAACTCTTCTCAACAGCCCAACAACTTTCTTCACCGTTTCAGCAGAATTGTGAGTTTTTTCACCCCTTTTCAGCACAAATCCCAGCTTTTTAAAGTGTTTTCAACAGAAATCTCTTTTTTAGCAGAAATTCTGCTGATTCACCTGTTTTCAGTGCAACGTTCTACTTCTTTAGCTCTTTTCAGTAGAAATTCTGCTGATTCACCTATTTTAAGCAGAATTTTCAGCCTTTCACCTCTTATCAGTACAAATCTCAGTATCTTCTGCTCATTTCAGAAGAAACTTTTTCACCTCTTTTCAGTACAAATTTGAACTTCTTTACCCCTTTGAAGCAGAATCTTTGCTTTTTCACCTCTTTTCAGCAAAAGATTCGGCTTCTTCACCTGTTTTCAGCAGAATTTTTCAGTTTCTTTACTGCCATACAATTTTCGCAGCTTTTCATCTTTTTCAGTCATTTTAAGCAGACAGCTTCAGCGTTAAGGCATCCACACAGCATTTTCGCAGGAAATGCAAATTTTTCTAGTTATTCTTCTAGTTGCTTCCGTACACTTTTTGGCACTTAACTACTTCCTCAGTTTTCAGCCGATTTTCTCAGTTCAAACTCTATACTGTTCTGCTCTTTCTGCTCTTTCCGGCAATGATTTTTGGTGTTTATTACTTTTATACTTTTTAAAATATTACACTTTTTTCCTTTAATTTGTCCCATTGAAATGAATGGAAATCTTCAGAAATTCTGCTAAAACTTGCTTGTTTTTGAAACTTAACTACTTCCTCATACTTTCACCCAGAAACTCCATTCAAACTTTAAAATGTTCTCAGATTATTGGGCTATTCCTGTATGATTCAGCTTTTTCAGATCTTCTACCATTTTAATTTTATACCTCTTTAAGTTTTCAGTTGCAAAATTGTGATTTTTCAGAAAATACATGCGTTGTTATGGTTGCTATGCAATTAACTCAGAGTGGACAGTGGAAATTTCTGAATTTTCTCTTCTTGTCTGAACAACTTCTTGCAACTCGCTCAATTACCACTCAACTCCCACAAAGTATACATCAAAACGTAGGTATTTTTGCTGGCTTTCAGAAATTGTCACTATCATTGTTGTGGGACTTACAGAATTTTGGCACATCTCCTCAGAGCAACACAAAGTCTGTAAAGTCTCCTTAGAGAGTCAATGGAGAGTTTGTTCAAAATCAGCGCTGGATTTCTCTAATGACAGGCATTTTCAAATCGTCATATCTCCTTAATGAAACAAAGTTGACACATGACGCTTGTGCCAATATATCTTCAGACACCCCTGATGCTCACAATTCAAGAATTTTTTTCTCACCTATTACCGTTTGGCCATGAATTACATTTGTTTGAGGGTAGGAAATTCGTGCCTTGCTCAGATCTCTTCAGATTTCAAACTCTGGAAATGAGCAACTTTTTTCTCTCGTCAGATCTTTTTGATGGATTTCCACAGAGACCTGAAAATTCCCATGACTGTTCACCAAAGCCTGCTGTTTCTTACGGTGAAAGAATCATTTTGATGCTCCATATAGATTTAGAGTTACAAAACGTTGTTTGAGGGCAAGTCAAGGCAGTTTTGCTTTGCCTCTACTCAGTTACAGTGTATTACAAGTCATATATCTTCAAAAATGTATATTCTATCTCTGAATTAAGAAGACCTGCAGATTCCCCCATCTCTTCTGAACAAAACGGTGTCACAATGAGCATTGTAGCCCCTACGGTTAGGAAATTATGGCCATTTGTTCGAGGGGAATCCTGAATGTGAGAAATACACTGCAGAAAACTTATACCTCTCTGTGTGTCTGTGTCTGTAAGGGCTGATTACAGCAGGTGCAGCCAATTTAGCTGACCTAGATATACCAAGCCCAGACTCTTAACAGCCACTGCTCCCTTTAGGCTCTGTGTTTATGTATGTTTGTGTGTCTGTATCAATACTTCTCCCATGTTAAAGTATTACTCCTCCATAATAGTATTTCTGTTGAATCAAAGTGGAGAAGTTTTTACAGTCATCTTACTGTTGAGCCATAAATTATGTTTGTTTGAAGGGTGGAAATCTGTCCTCCCTTTCACTTTTCAAACTCTGAAAATGAAGCCGTTCCTTCCCTCGCCATATCTCCGCGACGGAGGTACAAAGAGCAATGAAAATCGCAGTCAAAGTACACCAAAGTCCGCTGATTCACCCAGTAGAAGAATTATGCTGCTAGCCCTCCTAGTTTTTGAGTTACACGACGTTTTGTAACTCCAAAAATCGGCGTTTTACGCCTCACCGCGATCTAATTCTGACAGTTCATGTCCCCGTTTTCTAAGCCACTGCTATGCTTCCCAGTGGCGCAGTTGGTAATGACACCGGTCGGCAGACCGAAGATCGCCGGTTCAACTCCACCTTGGTCATCGTTTTTTTCCCCCCCTACAAACTAATGCACTATCACAGACAAGTAATTCATATTTTGTTTATTTATTACAATTCTGCAAACTTTGATGATTTTAGCAGCTTTCCTAATGGAAATCTGTCCTTCTCTCAGTCTTCAAACTCTGAAAATGAAGCCGTTTCTTCTCTCGTCATATCTCCGCGACGGAGGTACAAAGAGCTATGAAAATCGCAGTCAAAGTACACCAAAGTCCGCTGATTCACCCAGTAGAAGAATTATGCTTCTATCCCTCCTAGTTTATGAGTTACACGACGTTTTGTAACTCCAAAAAACGGCGCTTTTCGCCTCTCACCGCGATCTATTTCTGATTCCTGATCTCTTAGTTTTTCAGCCGCTTGCACCCCTCTCAGGTGGCGCAATCAGTAATGACTCGGCTCTGCAGCTCAAAGGTCGTGGGTTCAATCCCACCTTAGTCAACATTTCTTTTTCACTACAAATTTATACACTATCACAGACCTGTAATTTATATTGCTATTTTTTTTCACTGTAAATGAGTAGTGCAAAAACATACTATGTCTGCAACATCACAGTATATCTGTTATGTTATAGTATTACTACTAAATCATAGTATTTCTGCCGGAGGCTGACTGTTACTAAGTGCATCAGTGTTCATAGGTCATCTCTTGTGTTGGAGTGCCCTCTTGTGGCGCCTTTTGGGTAGTGCCTTAGTAAACGTCAACACTGCAAATAAGTGGTATCAGACTGGTTTGTAGTGGAGGAATTTGTTGCCAGTTTCTTTCATCTTTAATCCGTATTCATGTTGTAATGTAGTTACCTTTGTGGCACAATTACCACAATATGGCAGAAATACTATGTTTTGGCACAAATACTTTGATTTGGTATACTTTAGCTTCTTCACCCCTTTTCAGCAAAATTTTAATTTTTTTCACCCCTTTTCAGCACAAATTCCAGCTTTTTTGGCTGTTTTCAGAAAAAAAAACTCTTTTCAGCAGAAACTCTGCTGATTCATCTCTTTTCAGCGCAAGTTTCTGCTTCTATGCCTCTTTTCTGCAGAAATTCTGCTGATTCACCTCTTTTCCAGTTTGGCTCAATGAGTATCTGAAAATTTTCAGCCTGTTCTGCTCTTTCAGAAGAATTTCAGCTTTTCCACCTCTTTTCAACACTATTTCAGCATTTTCACCTGTTTCGAGCATACAGTTCTGCTTCTTCCCCTCTTTTTACAACAATTCAGCTTCTTCGGCCCCCTGCATATTTTTTCTCTCATCATATCTCTTGTTGGAACAAGAACTGCTTTGGCTCAGTGAGATGAGCAGCTACTGTAATTGCTTCTCTCCGTCTTTTCTGCAGAAAGTATTACTCCTCCATAATAGTATTTCTGTTAAATCAAAGTACTTCTACTACATCTTAGTACTCCTGCTCAATCAAAGTATTTCTGCCAAATCATGGTATTTGTGCCAAGTTATGGTATTTGTGCCAAATTAAAATTTCCGTTATGTTATAGTATTACTATTAAGGCATAGTATGTCTACCACATCATAGTATTCCTTCAAAAACATAGTATTACTGCAATTTCATAGTATTTGAACGAAATCGTAGTATTTGTGTTAAAACATACCATGTCTGCAAAATCACAGTATATCTGTTATGTTATAGTATTACTACTAAGGCATAGTATTTCTACCAAATCATAGTATTCCTTCAAAATCATAGTATTACTGCAATTTCATAGTATTTGAGCGAAATCGTAGTATTCATGCAAAAACATACTATGTCTGCAAAATCACAGTATATCTGTTATGTTATAGAATTACTACTAAGGCATAGTATTTCTACCAAATCATAGTATTCCTTCAAAATCATATTATTACTGCAATTTCATAGTATTTGAGTGAAATCGTAGTATTCATGCAAAAACATACTATGTCTGCAAAATCACAGTATATCTGTTATGTTATAGTATTACTACTAAGGCATGGTATTTCTACCAAATCACAGTATTCCTTCAAAATCGTAGTATTACTGCAATTTCATAGTATTTGAGTGAAATCGTAGTATTTGTGCAAAAACATACTATGTCTGCAAAATGACAGTATATCTGTTATGTTAAAGTATTACTACTAAGTCACAGTATTTCTGCCAATTCGTAGTATTTGTACTAAATCGTGGTACTTGTGCCAAATCATAGTATTTTTTGCAAATCATAGTATTCGAACCAAAACATAGTATTTGTACGCAGTCATAGTATGTCTTCTAAATCATAGTATTTCAATAAAATCTCAGTAGTTGTGCTAAAACGCAGTATTATTGCCAAATCATAGTATTTGTACTGAAACATAGTATTTCTGCCCAATCATAGTATTTGTACTAAATCATAGTGCTTATGCCAAATCATGGTATTTTGCCATATTGTGCATAGTTCTGCAAAAACATAGACTGTCTGCAAAATCATAGTATATCTATTTTGTTATAGTATTACTACTAAGTCATAGACTTTCTATTTTAATATAGTATATCTGCTGAACATAGTATATGTGCCAAATCATAGTATTTAAAGCAAATCATAGTATTTGTGCTAAAACATAGTATTTCTGCCACATTATAGTATTTGTGTAAAACCAGAATGTCTGCAAAATCATCATACATCTGTTATGTTATAGTATTACTGCTATGGCATAGTATTTCTGCAAAATCATAGTATTTTTGCAGAAACATAGTATTTCTGGTTAATTATAGTATTACTACTAAATAATAGTATTTCTGCCTAATCATAGTATTTGTTTCAAATCATAGCATCTGAACCAAATCATAGTACTTGTGCCAAAACATTGTATTTGTACAAAGTCGTAGTATGTCTTCTAAATCATAGTATTTCAATCAAATCTCAGGAGTTGTGCTAAAACGCAGTATTATTGCCAAATCATAGTATTTGTACCCAAACATATTAGTTCAACTTATTTAACTCTTCTCAACAGCCCAACAACTTTCTTCACCGTTTCAGCAGAATTGTGAGTTTTTTCACCCCTTTTCAGCACAAATCCCAGCTTTTTAAAGTGTTTTCAACAGAAATCTCTTTTTTAGCAGAAATTCTGCTGATTCACCTGTTTTCAGTGCAACGTTCTACTTCTTTAGCTCTTTTCAGTAGAAATTCTGCTGATTCACCTATTTTAAGCAGAATTTTCAGCCTTTCACCTCTTATCAGTACAAATCTCAGTATCTTCTGCTCATTTCAGAAGAAACTTTTTCACCTCTTTTCAGTACAAATTTGAACTTCTTTACCCCTTTGAAGCAGAATCTTTGCTTTTTCACCTCTTTTCAGCAAAAGATTCGGCTTCTTCACCTGTTTTCAGCAGAATTTTTCAGTTTCTTTACTGCCATACAATTTTCGCAGCTTTTCATCTTTTTCAGTCATTTTAAGCAGACAGCTTCAGCGTTAAGGCATCCACACAGCATTTTCGCAGGAAATGCAAATTTTTCTAGTTCTACTTTATTATTCTAGTTGCCACTTTTGCACTTTTTTTGGCACTTTTCTACTTCCACAATTTTCAGCCGATTTTCACCGTTCAAATTTTAAACTATTCTGCTATTTCTGCTAATGTGTGCTATGACTTTTGGTATTTTTTGCTATTATACTTTTTAAAATATTAAGCTTTTTTCCTTTAATTTGTCCCATTGAAATGAATGGGAAACTTCCGCAATTCTGCTAAAATTTGCTTGTTTTTGAAACTTAACTACTTCCTCATATTTACACGTAGAACAACCATTCAAACTTTAAAATGTTCTCAAATTATTGGGCTATTCAGGTATAAGTCAGCTTTTTCAAATCTTTTACCGTTTTACTTTTATGCCTCTTAAAGTTTTGAGTTTCATTTTTGTGATTTTTCACAAAATACATGCGTTGTTATGGTTGCTATGGTCTTGGCTTCCAGTGTGCCACTGAAGGTTTTGCAGTCTTCTCTTCATGTCCGAACAACTTCTTGCTACTCGCTCAATTTTCACTCAACTCACACAAATTATACATCAAAACGTAGGTATTTTTGCTGGCTTTCAGAAAATGTCACTGTCATTGTTGTGGGATTTATAGGATTTTGCCAAATCCCCTCAGACCAACACAAGGTCGGAAAAGTCTCCATACAAAGTCAATGGAGAGTTTGTTCAAAATCACCGCTTGATTTCTGTCATGAGAGGCATATTCGAATCGTCATATCTCCTTAACGAAGCGAAGTTAAAACATGAGGCTTGTCCCAGTATATCTTCAGACACTCCTGATGCTCACAATTCAAGAATTTGTTTCTCACCTATTACCGTTTTGAAATGAGTTAGACTTGTTTGAGGGTAGGAAATTCGTCCTTCGCTTAGATTTCTTCAGATTTCAAACTCTGGAAATGAACCACTTTTTTCTCTCGTCATAACTTTTTGTTGGATTTCCACAGAGACCTGAAAATTTCCATGCATGTTCACCAAAGCCTGCTGTCTCTTACGGTGAAAGAATGATATCGATACTCCAAAGAGATTTAGAGTTACAAAGCTTTGTTCGAGGGCAAGTCAGGGCAGTTTTCTCTTCGTCTCTACTCAGTTATGTGCATTACAAGTCAAATATCTTTAATAATTCATGTTTTAATGATAAATTGTCAACACTGAAAGATTCCCCCATCTCTTCTGAACAAAACAGTGTAAGAATGACTGTTCTAGCCCCTATGGTTAGGAAATTATGGCCATTTGTTTGAGGGGAGTCCTGACTATGAGAAATAGACTGCAGAAATCCTGTCTCTGTGCTGCGTGTGTGTAAAAACAGGTGCACCTGTTTTGGCGGGAAAAAGCACACAGCCTCTCTGATTGGTGGATTCAAATTTAGCAGCTCCCAGGCTGCTTGTCTGACCTAGAAACTTGGTTTTCTCTCCCTGTGTGTGTGTGAGACACAGAGAAAGAGAGAGCCTTTTTATGGGAGCATCTTATTGTATGATTTTAATTCAATATATTTAGACTGGTTGACTGAATTTGATCCTGTGTGTGTCTCTCTGTGCTTGTGTGTTTCTATATTTGTCCATCTTTGTGATTGTATTACTGTTATACCTTTTTTACAGATTTTGTTTAATTTAACAATTACATTTGAGGGACCCTTAGCATGTTCAGCATTTGTTCAGCTGTCCATTTTGCTTTTCCAATTTTTCTATTTAACTTATTACTATTGTGCTAAGTCATAGCATTGCTGCTACTTTTCAGCATTTGTGCTAAATACAGCATTTCTGCTAAATCATACTTTTTCTGCTATTTTATGAGATTTGTGCTAAATACAGCATTTCTGCTAAATCATACTATTTCTGCTTTTTTATGAGATTTGTGCTAAATACAGCATTTCTGCTAAATCATACTTTTTCTGCTATTTTATGAGATTTGTGCTAAATACAGCATTTCTGCTAAATCATACTATTTCTGCTTTTTTATGAGATTTGTGCTAAATACAGCATTTCTGCTAAATCATACTATTTCTGCTTTTTTATGAGATTTGTGCTAAATACAGCATTTCTGCTAAATCATACTTTTTTCTGCTTTTTTATGAGATTTGTGCTAAATACAGCATTTCTGCTAAATCATACTTTTTCTGCTTTTTTATGAGAGTTGTGCTAAATACAGCATTTCTGCTAAATCATACTTTTTCTGCTTTTTTATGAGAGTTGTGCTAAATACAGCATTTCTGCTAAATCATACTTTTTCTGCTTTTTTATGAGAGTTGTGCTAAATACAGCATTTCTGCTAAATCATACTATTTTCTGCTTTTTTATGAGATTTGTGCTAAATACAGCATTTCTGCTAAATCATGCTTTTTCTGCTTTTTTATGAGATTTGTGCTAAATACAGCATTTCTGCTAAATCATAGGGCACCTGTAACCGGAAGGTTGCCGGTTCGATCCCCGGCCTCTCTGTCCTGGTCGTTGTGTCCTTGGGCAAGACTCTTTACCCTGCCGCCTACTGGTGTTGGCCAGAGGGGCCGATGGCGCGATATGGCAGCCTCGCTTCTGTCAGTCTGCCCCAGGGCAGCTGTGGCTACAACCGTAGCTTGCCTCCACCAGTGTATGAATGTGAGCATGAATGAATAATGTCATTGTAAAGCGCTTTGGGTGCCTTGAAAAGCGCTATATAAATCCAATGCATTATTAATATTATTATTGTTATTAATTATTCATTTTTTTTTTTTAAAAAAGAAAACACTTGACGATTCCCCCATCTCTTCTGAACAAAAAAATGTTAGACCTGAGACCTGAAATTTTCCTGACTGTTCACTAAAGCCTGCTGTGTCTTACGGTGAAAGAATGATATAGAGACTCCAAATAGATTTAGAGTTAGAAAGCGTTGTTTGAGGGCAAGTCAAGGCAGTTTTCGCTTCGCCTCTACTCAGTTATGGTGCATTACAAGTCAAATATCTTCAATAATTCATATTTTAATGATAAATCGTCAACACTTGAAGATTCCCTGATCTCTTCTGAACAAAACAGTGTAAGAATGACCATTCTATCCCCTACGGTTAGGAAATTATAGCCATTTGTTTGAGGGGTGTCTTCACTATGAGAAATAGACTACAGAAATCCAGTCTCTCTCTGTGCTGCATGTGCAAAAGCCTGCACTTGGAGCACCGGTTTTGGCTGGAAAAAGCACACAGCCTCTCTGATTGGTGGATTCAAATTGAGAAGGTCACAGCTGTTTGACTGACCTAGAAACATGCTGTTAACAGCCCCTCTCCACTTGCTGCTGCTGTCTGTGTGTGTGTGTGTGTGTGTGTGTGTGTGTGTGTGTGTGTGTGTGTGTGTGTGTGTGTGTGTGAGAGAGAGAGAGAGAGAGAGCCTTTTTATGGGAGCATCTTATTGTATGATTTTAATTCAATATATTTAGACTGGTTGACTGAATTTTGTCCTGTGTGTGTCTCTCTGTGCTTGGGTGTTTCCATATTTGTGATTGTGTGACTGTTATACCTTTTTTTACTGATTTTCTTTCCTTTAACAATTACTTTTAAGGGACCCTTAGCATATTCAGGATTTTTTCAGCTTTCCATTTTGCTTTTCCAATTTTATCTATTTAAGTTAATACTATTGTGCTAAGTCATAGCATTTCTGCTGCTTTTCAGCATTTCTTCTAAATACAGCATTTCTGCTAAATCATACTATTTCTGCTTTTTTATGAGATTTGTGCTAAATACAGCATTTCTGCTAAATCATACTTTTTCTGCTTTTTTATGAGATTTGTGCTAAATACAGCATTTCTGCTAAATTATACTTTTCTGCTTTTTTATGAGATTTGTGCTAAATACAGCATTTCTGCTAAATCATACTATTTCTGCTATTTTATAAGATTTGTGCTAAATACAGCATTTCTGCTAAATCATACTATTTCTGCTATTTTATAAGATTTGTGCTAAATACAGCATTTCTGCTAAATCATACTATTTCTGCTATTTTATAAGATTTGTGCCAAATACAGCATTTCTGCTAAATCATACTATTTCTGCTATTTTATAAGATTTGTGCTAAATACAGCATTTCTGCTAAATCATAGTATTTCTGCTACTTTTTAGTATTTGTGCTAAAGACAGTATTTCTGCCAAATATTATTATTTCTTCCAAATAATAGTATTTATGCTAAGTTATTATGTTTCTCTTAAGTCACAATTTTTTTGCAAAGATGTTATGTTACTGCTCCATGTCTGAAATACATTACAGAAATCCCACGTCTCTGTCGGTGTGAGCAAGGGATGCAGCTGCATTGACAGGAACAACTATATAGCCTGATGAAACAGACAGAAGTGGCAGCTCTGATTGGTGGATTCAAAATGAGCAGATCCAGGCTTTTTGACTCTCATAGATACAGCATAAAATATAAAGCTGAAAAAAAAAAACTGAGTAAGCCGATGTCAGTGTTTGAAAAAGTTTTTGAACTTCTAATAACTTTACAGAAGCATGTCTGTGTCTGTGTGTGTGCTTGTGTGACTCAATTTTTATTTGTTGGTGACCAGCATCCATTAGTGGATTCAACTTGACCAGATTCAGACTGATTGACTGGCATAGAAACACACAGGACACTTCATGCTCTGTTTGTCTCTGTGTGCCCTTGTGTGTGTATGTTTGTGTGTCTGTGTGTTTATGCTTGCATCTATGTTTGTACACATTGTTTTCTGAACATGGGTTATGTGTCTGTGTGTGTGTGTGCGCGCGCGCGCGTGTGTGTCCCTATTTGTAAACATTGCTAGGCAGTCATTTTTGCCTTAGCTTTGTGTATCTGCTGGTAGTTCCTTTGTAACTTTCTAAAATTTCTGCTAATTTTTCACAGTTGAACAACAAATAATCTTTTCTAGGTTTGTGCTACATATGAACATTTCTGCTGTATTACAACACTTCTGCCACGTTGTACTTTTCTATTTCTATTTTCTATTTCTGCCAAGTTACTATTTTTCTGCTGAGTTATAATATTTCTGCTAAATTCTCCTTTGATACTGTCAGGAGATTTATTCTAAAACACTTCTTCAGTTGAGAATCAGAGAGGAGAAACACACACTGCAGTTAGTTACTTGCAAGCAAGGGCAGCCACAGAACTCACACAGAAGTGCGGGCTCTGAGACTCGCGCCGTGCCACTGCCCTGGTCTTTATTTATACATCAGTGGGTGTTTGTTCCTTACATTGGAATGTGGATGTTTAGGTGTGTGTGTGTGTGTGTGTGTGTGTCCATAACCAACTTCCTAACCTGCTGGCATGAACGTCCAGCAGTTCATCTAAACAAAATGCACTTAGAGTAAAACAGACATAGATACGTTTATCCTGCCATAAAACAATAAAAGAAGGTACGACCTCTCCCATACTCCCAGGATGTGGGTGGGAAAACCAGAACACTCTGGAATCAAACAAGCTTCTTAGGATGAGACATTCTTTCAGGATACTATCAACTACATACTTCTAAACACTAATGATTACATGCACATTCTACCATAAGTAAACCTATATAATTAAAAGCTAATACTGACATTATATTTGACATTTTATTAACAGATACAGTATTTTTACAAACGTATTATGTTTCTTCTTAAGTTTGCGTGTGTGTGTATGTTTCTGATTTTGTGCTGTTCTTTCTTGTTTTTCTAAACTTTTTGCCAATTTGCCTTAGTAGAGCAACAAATACTTTTGAGCAAAGTTTACCAGCGGTTAACTTATTTTCAGCTGGTAATATTGATTTTCCAATATTCCTGCTAAGTTACACATTCCTACTAAATCGGCTGCCAAGTCCCCAGGCAGCCAATCATCTATGAGGACTGGAACATTCAAGTCGCATATCCGGGCCTGCACGACTTCCCAGCCAGCCAATTGTCTAAGTTATATATGTTTAATAATTCATATTTTAAATATAAACAACACTTGAAGATTCACCCATCTCTTCTCAACAAAACAGTCTAAGAATGACAGTTCTAGCCCCTACGGTTAGGAAATGTACACACAGCACACAGTCCGACACATAACACAACAGCAGAGAGAGCACAGACTTTAAGGTGGTGAGGCGTGATTGCAGATGACGTCAGGTGCAACCACATCTCTTGCAGCGGCACTGCAGGCCACACAAAATATTTATGTAGATATTTTGCGAATATTTATTATTCATTTTTAAGAGCATAGTGCTTTTTTCCAATTATTTCTTTAAATTCAGGTCAAGGTTCTATATGCCCCGAAAGCCCAAAGGTGACATAAGGATCAGTTTTTGTTTGATACATGGATAATTTAAGTTCAGCTTTTTAATTCTTTTAAGAGAGACCTTCAACTGGATGCTTTTATTTATTTATTTTTTTCAAGAGTTCAAAATGTCCATTACACGGATAAAATTTCATTTACTTTGTAGCATTTCATGGATATCATACGCAACACACTATAGTTGTTTATACAAAGCATAAAGGTAAAAAACAATGTGTGCAGTGTTATCTTCATTTTAGATGTCAAAAAGTATTTGTGGCTCCCAGTGTTTTCTTTTCCGTGCAAACCAGGTCCAAATGGCTCTTTTGTCTTAAATGTTGCTGACCCCTGGTTTAGATGATTGTCTTTAAAACCCTCACTGAAGAGTCTTGCTGGAGACAGCCGCACCTTTACCTCACTGCGGCAGGGGTGAAGAAGTGGGTGCAAGTCCATTTAGGTCAGAATTCATATGATTACAACCAATACGTATTAGAATAAAATAAATAAATGTGCAATGAACATGTCAGGAGTCACTGTTAAAAAGTCTCATGGCAGTGGGGTTAAAGGATCTCTTGAACCTCTGATTCCTGCAGTGCAGTGAGGTGAGCCTCTGCAGCTCCTACTGTCCTGTGAGTATGCTCAGGTGAACATCAGCACCAGCCCCTTGGTGTTGTTGTTCAGGAGAAGACAGTTCTTATTACTCCAGCCAGTTAAGTAAATTTATCATAATACACTACATTTTAACATAATTACCTTATATTTTTTTATGACTTTTAACCATTATTTCAAATTCAAATAATCCTGTTTGAAATATTTATTAAACTTATAGAATTAAATTTCTGCTAGTTGTTTTCTGTTGCAAAGAAATCTAGTATAATAATATTTAAATTTACATATATATCTTTCACGTTTTCAATGCCAATTTTTTGTAATACCGGAGTTTCCCACTACCTGTGAATGCCTCTTTTTCATGTCTCCGGCTCACTCCTGCATCTCCGCCCACTCTCTGCTCGATCCCTGCCGGTAAGAATTGCTGCTCTGCTTCTCTTCTCTGAAATTAAATGTCTATAAGCTGTTTGAGTGATTTACCCAGTTGTTGTTTGTGCCTTTAAAGCTAGTCGAAGTATAAGTCATATCAAAGTAACACAGTGGCTGCTTTTTTTTAGTGAAACGTTGTAATTTTAGTATTTAAACAAGTATTGCTAAGCTAGCCCTAACAACCTAAGCGCTAACGCCTAGCGTTTTCTATAGGCCCAGTGTGAAATGAATATGGTTCATTTGATTGTATAATACAGTTATTGTGTTGTTTTATTTGGTTCCATTGGTGTGTTAGTGTTTCTGAGTCTCTTAGGGAAGCTGTCTTTCTCCTCTTCACAAATCAGTCAGTTAAAACGGCTTCATTCTTTAGTTTGTAAGGTAATGAGCCACCATAGAATCACTGATTAGCTACTGAAGCAGCAGGGTCGGCAACTTCAAAGGAGACATTTTACCGCCTCTGACTGAAGGCCACTTAAATGTAGCTATGAAAGTATGCTTGTAGCTCAGATTAACAAAAGTAGGACGATTTGCCATTAAATTATAGCTGTTTAAGTATGCTTGTAGGTGACATTCACAAAGGTAGGATGGTTTGGCAGTGAATGTTACCGGTCAGAGTATTTTTCTAGCTAATATTCACAAAGGTAGGACGGTTTGCCACTGAATTTCATGTTGTGCGCGCAGAAACAACGGTAGGATGGATTCCCAGAACACCGGGAGAAAAAGAGTCACGTGCCTGTGCCAGTGTGTCTGTGTTGTGGGTTAATTAACAGAAGGGAGAGAGAGTGAGGATAAAACACAAAATATAAGAATATTAACATCTCTTAACAATTAATTTGAGTTTTTTAGTAAATTTTTAAGAACTGTTTAACAAACACTTGTTTGTGCAGGTTGTTTTTTTAAATAAAACCTACACCTGCAGCTCTGTTTAACATCTCACTTTTTGAAAAATTAATGAAATATAAAAAAGGCCGCCTTCAAATAAATAAAATGCAGCAGTGCGCCATTAATATTATTAGTATGATATGTAGATATTTAAAACAACAGCATATTAAATGATACTAAATGATACTGTGTGCAGGTGATAATATTTTTAGGGACCAGAATTTGAATGCAGACCAACTCAAATGTTGAAGCCTACAAATATATCATCCAAGCTTTCATTTATGATTGTTCATGCTTTGAAATTGTGATGTGAGAATTTGATAAAGTGTGCAGTGCTAGGTGTAGCAAATCATTGCTTATGAAATCTACTGTGTTATCTAATAGCACCAATCTAATAGAGCTATCACATAACTGAGAAACTTGTGTGGCTTATTACAAATGGATGAAACCACATATTACCTTAATGAAGACAGTAATCTTTAATAAGGTGTAGAAAAAAAAGAAGTATTTTTGTTTATATTCCAGCTGTGGTAAACAAAGAAGTGTACTGAATCTTTGGGACTACGCAGAGTGATGTAGTATTCACTCTGATGCTGATCTGAGTCGTCTCATTTTGTATTTTTGTGCTTTGTCTTTTGTTACACAGAGTGAAAGAGATCTTTGGTTTTGCCTTTGCTGGTAAGTAAACAGTGATTGTAACTGAAGCAGTATGAACCTGGCATTGCATAGCACATTTGACGACTTACATACAGTAGTTTGACTTTTTGTGATATGTTTCCATTTACTGATTGGCAAAAACACAGGATTTGTGACCTGTAGCAGCAAAGCCCCCACACAGGGCCTCTGACTGTCCCTGAAAATGTCCCTGAAGTTTAATAGCCCATTTATGTATGATTTAAATTTCTTATGGTTTATTGAATCCAAACAGTTAAATGTCAGATGTCTTTATCCAGGTGTTCATTTTGTACTTATGTTTGTGGATTTAAGTAGCAGACAAAACAATGAAAGTGTTTTAGGAGAGTCAGTATAAGTGGTTGCTCAAACACTTAAGAGCTGCACAGGTATTGATTTATATTGTCTGTCAAATTGTGCTGATGTATTACATTAAAGTCAGAACACTGTAGAAGTATTTTGCCTGACTCGGTATAAGTAATAGCTTTAACAGTTAAGCAATAATAAAAACGAAGAGAACCAGAGGTGTGAGTGGACATTGTTAGGTACATTACAGCCAGTGTGTCTAATTAGTTTATTACTTATTTAGTGAATATAATGTGTTTTAAATTTAAATAGAAATGTTGCCAAAAAGGGACATTGCAAAATACATAAATATTCCTAGCAACAGGTACAATGAAATGAATTTTCAGTGTAATATTTTAAGACATTTCCTTTTAATCACAAAGCATTCTGCACCTCTGTTATTGTAACATGTCAATATTTACATGTATTTTAGGATTTACATATTCATATCAGACTAACCAAAACATGATGAGGTTTTCTTTTGCTTCTGATTTAAAGAATTACTTTGTACTTAATGTTTTAACCTAAAAGGACATTACGTTTTGGTTTTTCACACTTTATTAGCACTGACCTGTTGTAGAAAATGTTGGAGCCACAAGGCTTCTCTGTAGGAAATATTTGGTGTATCCTGCACTTGTGCCAACAAATATTGGTGCCTGTTCTTTGCATTTCTGTAGTAATAATGCTTTTATTACACTTGCTATAGCCATGTGAGACCCTGCAGTTCAATTATCTCCTCTTTAGACTAAAAAAAAGCTTAAAGTAATTGAGGGTTTTACTAGTTAATTTGTGTCACAGTAAATTGGATTGTGTGTGAAGAGGCTCAACAGTCTGAATCATCAAACAGTGATCTGATGAATTGTTTCCTTTCTCTAGACTGCTGATCTGATCGTCTCAAGTCTGGTAAGTAAAGGTTATTCTGAGGTGCAATGCTGGGAAATGTTTCTCATCATAGGAGATTCAGTGTAGTGCTGTGAGTCAGCACAGCTATTGATGATCATCAAAAGTCATCAAATCCTAGAAAAGTCTGTGTAAACATTTCCAGACCTACAGAGGTCTTTAGGTTATTGTAGCAGCACATATTGTTTCACATTAGAGCAGCTCATGGACAGCAGTTTAGGTACAATTAAGTCTTCAAGTAGGGCCTTGTGGATTTCAAAAGCTTCTTTCCCCTCAATAATTAAGTGACTGTCTGAAATCTGCTCTTTGAATTAGTCTTTTAATTAAAGATTTTGTTGATGACTGGAAAACGTCTAAAGCACAGATACAGCACTCATTTCGGTATTTTATGATTAAATGATTTACAAAGAAATTATCATCATACTACATTTTTTAATTAGACCTTTAAATCGGCCATTATAAGTATGTCCTGGATTTAGTGGAGTGCTTATGGCTGTGTATTAAACATACCCCAAATGTGATTGAAATATGTAGAAACTGCTTTGTAGGAACCATCCATCTCCAAATTTCTCATTTTGCCAAAAGTCATACTGAGTAAAGTATTGTTTACTTTTATGTTAACGGATCTCAAATACCTGTTTCTGTGTACCCAGATATTATGATGTACTGTTGTCCCAGGTAAGTACACACAGAAACAGGGATTTGAGAACTTTGGGGATTAAGGAACATGTGATGTGGCATGAATTTTAAGTAGGTGGCCTGAAACTGTCTGCTCTAACCTCAGTGTGTGGGTTTTGTTGGACCATATGATATTTACAGTAAGTTGTTGTTTTAATAGAAACATCTTTCCACCATCATTTGTTAAACATTGTCATTCTGTTCAGTCCAATAATTTACTGTAGAACTCTTTAGTATTTAAAGCCCTACATGTACTGTATTTTTGAGATTATAAGGCATAATGTCAATAAACAAGTCTGTTTTTAAGGCAGATTAAGCCAAACGAAACAGTCAGATAAGTCAAGCTTTATTCAAGTCATTCACAAACAACTCTGAACACTGTTCAGTTGTAACACATAAAATACAGAACAATACACTCACTTTTTCAGTTCATTCCTCATCCACAAATCCATCAAACTCTTCGTGGGTTGATCAATTTGAAATCTGCTTCATAAGCATGTCTCTTAGCACGTGCTAGGTCCTTGTACACAAACCATAATGTTATGTTGAAGCACCGTACAAATTACTCTGCGAGGGTCCTGACTATGGTAGCCATAATGCTCTGACAATACATCAAGCAGCGCAGCTTTGTAGCTTACCGAAGTCTTACTAAAATATTTGACAGAATTTTGAGCGCTGTGTACCACAGAAATCCCGTTCGAGGTCAGTAAGCATAACCAGAATCGATACATTAGGCACATTGTATGTTTTTGAGAAAATGACAGGATTTTAGGTGTGCCATATAGTCTGAAGAATATGGTAAATCCAAGCATATTGGAAATGCGACTAATTCCAGGCCTTCTGTGTCTTACAGGTGACCTGCTGCAGAAGATCCTCTCTCTCTATCATTATAAGCAATTCTCTCTATCCTATCACTCTCCCAACTCTACCTAATTTGACAGCCATTCTATCTTGTATCCCTCTATCCTCTACTGCTCTATCTAATTTGACAGCAATTCCATCTTGTATCCCTCTATCCTCTACTGCTCTATCTAATTTGACAGCAATTCCATCTTGTATCCCTCTATCCTCTACTGCTCTATCTAATTTGACAGCAATTCCATCTTGTATCCCTCTATCCTCTACTGCTCTATCTAATTTGACAGCAATTCCATCTTGTATCCCTCTATCCTCTACTGCTCTATCTAATTTGACAGCAATTCCATCTTGTATCCCTCTATCCTCTACTGCTCTATCTAATTTGACAGCCATTCTATCTTGTATCCCTCTATCCCAAGCGCTCTATCTAATTTCAGAAATCCAAGTTTTCAGAAATCCAAGTTTTCAGAAATCCAAGTTTTCAGAAATCCAAGTACCAGTACTTGATCTATCTGTTACAGAATTCTGAGAGATCTCTGCTCTCACTGCTCCTTCTTTCCTGTCATTAAACCCTCTCACATTCAGTCATTTTGCTGGAAATTGCAATTAGAAAGTTGAATATACAGTAGTAGAATTGCAGTACAGTTGAACTTATAGTAGAAAATACTTATACAGCCCTACATTTGTAGTTTTAACTTGGCATTACACTTTGGAATAAACACTGATAGTTTGGCTTACTGGTGCAATTACTTTGATACATTATATAAAATATACATCTTTTATAAGGTTTATTTGTAATAAAATAATCTGACTGTTCTGTAATATATTCAGAGGGCTATATTCACATAAATATTTTGATTCAAATACATTTTTCAAGTCTGTTTCATTGGCTATAACATTTGACTAAGTTTATACTATTATTATTGAAGGACAAAGCCTTTTTTGTCACTCAGTGTAAGTTTTCAGTTACAGTTGTCATCTAGAGGCTGCCCTGAGAACCCAGACTTCCTGTTTCCTGACTGCTGCAGAACATCCAGCTGAAGAATCCCCATCGACTGTCATCTGATCCCCACACCATCACAGGTCCTTATATTTGCTTTAAATTTTAAATATCTTAAAGATTTACACAAAGTCTACTTAAAAGCTAAGAGTTTTATCATAGCCTGTTGATTGATTGTTGAGATTTATTCTGCATATTACTTTACAGAAGTATAGACCTATTTGTTATCCAGTCTGGTTAAAAAAAATAAAAGTAATAATATACAGTTTTTGAAAAAGTTACAATAAAACAGACCAAAGTGTTTTCAAAGAACTTTAAATAACTTTTATATTGAGTTTGTATTTAAGTCAGCCTTTTACATCAATTCTGATAAATCTCTGATTTAATAGTTATTAAAGTCATTAGTTTTTCAGTGTTTACAGGTTGACTTTTGTTTACATTTGTGTATAAATACATATAAGGTCCAGTTTGTACTTCAACAAAATGCCAAGAAAAAGTCAAAGGTCACAGTCCCAGAAGCTTAGATGGCAAAAGCAGAAAGAACAGGTAAATGTTTCTCAGAGCAGTGAGCAGGTAAAGGTGTCTGTTACAACTGCTCCCAGTCCAGAAGTGCAGATCAGTGCTCAGACAGCTGCAGTGTCTTATGCAGATGTGGTAAAGAGAGGTGTTCGCTCAGCATGTGTGCCAGATGCTAAAGTACAGCAGGTAATACAGACTGAACCCCAGATAACTGTGCAAACACAGCATGATGAACAAGCTCCAGAACAGTCTCATGTACAAGTTACAAACAGTGAAACTCGTCCACGAGTGAGTAGCATCTGTGCGTCCCGAAGCCAGGCTTCTCCTAAGTATGGAAAGTACAGGAATCATCAATGCATGGCTAACAGTTTGGTTTTCCTGTCATTCTTACATGAGGATGAATTCATTACCAGAGCAGATCTTAACCGTGTTTTGGACAAAGGCCATGCCATGTATTCAGATGCCAGAAAGAGGTTTGTGAACAGCGTGTTTCTAGCCTCCGATGAGCTTCCCACAGTGGTCACCAGCCGCAGACATGAGTATCAAGTGGATATGTCTCTGTTAGCTCATTATGGCACATTTGATGGTACAGATCATCTTCCGAGCCTTGAACAGGGACTACAGTGTTTGGCTTCAGTGGTTCGCTACGCTTTGCTAGTCATAGGAGGAACAGTCATCGCAGTTTGCAGGCTGACTTCAGGTGAATATGCATATTTTGATCCTCACCCACGTAAGTCTACAGGAATGCCATTGTCGCTAGCTGTAAGTGGTGGAACTGCAGTTATGTTAAAATTCACACGTCTTAACGACATGATTGACAGGATCAAATGCTTGTACCGAATGCTTAGCACTGCACCAACCTGCACTTATGAGCTACAGCCTGTCGAGTTTCAGAGTGCAAACGCAGCTGACCAAAGAGATGCTGATGAAAACAGACAAACAGCTACAACTGTTCCAGCACCAGCTTTGCATGAACCTGAATTTGAAACCCCAAAATCCACTGAGCAGACACAGAAAACTGTGATCGACACTTTAGCCACTGAAGTGATGTCATCCAGAGTGGATTATTCAAATGAGCCAGCTGCTGAGCTGAACAATTGTCCTTCTGATTATTTAGAAATAGAAACCTCTGCATCTTCTGTAAGAGACACTCCGGTAACAAAAGAATCTGTTCCTCAGAATGATTTAAACACTGCCTCCTGTTTAACTAAGACAACAGAGGAACTCTCACATAAACTGTTGAAGCATAATAAAGAGCAAAGGAGAAAGATTAAGAGACGACTATTGGTCCAAGAAAAACTACCACAGAGAAAGGAAAATGAGAAAAAGAAAGAAAGACAGACGTACACTTTTGATGAAAGCTTTAAGGCAAAGAAAAAAGATTCTAGTAGAAAGTCTCATGATTCTGATCACAGTAAGAAAAAGAGTGTGTACAAAAATAATCTGTATAAACTCAATGCTACATATAGAGAGAAACAGAGAGAACATTTGAGAAAAATCTATAGAGATAGTGCTAAAATTAGAGAGAGAAAAAGAGAACGTGTCATAAGGATGTATAAAGAAGATTCTTTATTCCGAGAAAAGCAGAAGGAACGTATGACAAGAACATATAGAGAATCTCCCATTTTCCGAGAAAAGCAGAAGGAACGTATGAGAAAAACATATAAAGAATCTTATAGACAATCTCCTATGTTCAAAGAAAAGCAGAAGGAAAGAATAAGAAGAACATACAGAGAATCTCCCATGTTCCGAGAAAAGCATAAGGAACGTATTAGAAGAACATACAGAGAATCTCCCATGTTCCGAGAAAAGCAGAAGGAATGTATTAGAAGAACATACAGAACTTGTGCTGAATTCAGAGAGAAACATAAAGCTTACATGAGGTCATATGTTTCTAACCTATATAAAGAAAGTGAAGAATTTAGACAGAAAAAACGATCTTACGTCACTAAACGTTATGGAGAAGAGAAACAATTTCAGCTGCAACACAAGGACAATATGAGAGAACGAATGAGAGTAAAATATTGGAACGGTTTTTCTTTTAGACAGATGCATAATTTCAGGTGTGCAATGAAAATAAAAAGAAAATATCGTCAGATGCATCGACCAGCTGAAAGTTTACAGTGTCATCCGGATAACAGTTTAATGAATGAGGCCATATGTTGTTTCAGATCAAACATTAAATCAGCACCATCTTATGTATGTACTGTTTGTCTGAAAGCTTCTTTTCCTAATCAGGTGAAAATCTGCAAAAGAGAAAATTACTCAAAACACCAAACTGTAGCTCAGCAGTGTCTAACTGGTAAATTTGTTCACGTGTGTGATGAAGCATGTAATGATCACTGCAGTTTTCCTGTTGAGAGAAAAAAGGAGTATATCTGTCACACATGTCACAGTTCTCTCAAAAGTGGACGCATGCCAAGGCTTGCTGCTGTTAATGGTTTAGAACTTCAGGATATTCCAGCTGAACTGTGTGATCTTAACATTCTGGAGAGACATCTGATTGCCAAATGCATCCCATTTGCTAAGATTATTCCACTTCCAAAGGGCAGACAAAGACTCATACGTGGCAATGTGGTGTGTGTAACATCTGAAGTCCAACAAACAGTTGACTGTTTACCTCGGCTCAGAAGCCAATCACAGATAATGAGGATCAAGTTGAAAAGACGACTGTGCTACAAAGGCCATCAGCTGTTCCAGACTGTCACCTGGTCTAAACTGATCCAAGCCCTGCTCAAACTCAAACAGATTCATCCACAGTACACAGATATTATTATCAGAGACGATGCATTGCTTTGTGATCCAACGTTACCTGATGATGACAGCAGTGATGAAGCCAGTATGGCAAGTGATGATTATAATGAAGCAGATTTAATGGAAATTGACAACTATGAAAAAGATGCCCTTTTGTGTGAAAGTGAGTCTGAAAGTGAACAAGATGTTAATATGCAATCCTGTGATGAACAACCAGAGGAAATCAATCCAGACGAACCAGAAAGTGATTTGAACAATGGAGGTTTTGCTCTAGAAAGTTGCCTGCAGCCTGTAGACATTTCAGAAGAGATTCTCTCTTTCAGTGATAACACATATTGTGTGGCTCCTGCAGAAAGAAACAATCCTGTTAGCTTCTTCAGAACTCCTCATTTGGAAGCCATGGCATTTCCTGTGCAGTTTCCTACTGGTCAGAATACACTGGATGAAAAGAGACGTCTTAAACTCACACCAAGTGCTTACTTCAAGTCGAGGCTTTTCAACATTGATGCAAGATTTGCTAAAGATACAAATTACCTGTTTTTCTCACAGTTTGTCACTGAAATACACCTGGCTAATTCCAGCATGACAATACAGCTAAGGAAAGGTAAAACTATGACGAAAGATGGACGCAAAATCACATCAGGAATGTTACAAAGTAAGACAGAAGTTGAGAAGCTGGTAAGAAATAAAGATGCAATCAGATTTATGCAGCCACTCAGAGGAACTCCAGCTTACTGGCAGAAAACCACCAAAGATCTATTCAGTATGGTTCGTCAAATAGGAACACCTCAGTTCTTTGTCACTTTCTCTGCTGCTGAGATGAGATGGCCTGAAGTGATTCAAGCAATAAAGAGACAGCAAGGTGAAGAGGTTGATTTTGAAGCCCTGGACTGGTCAGAAAAGTGTGAAATTCTAAGATCAAATCCAGTAACCACCATGCGAATGTTTGATAAGCGTGTTGAGGCTTTGTTCAGAGATTTGCTTTTTTCTCCTGCACAGCCCCTTGGTGAAATCATTGATTACTTTTACAGAGTTGAGTTCCAGCACAGAGGTAGTCCCCATATACACATGTTGCTGTGGATTCAAGAAAAGGTGGAAGTAGATGTGGATGATGACCAAACTGTCTGTGACTTTGTAGACAGATACATCTCAGCTCAACTCCCTGATCCAGAAAAACAGCCTGAACTGCACAAAAAAGTCGCTGAACTACAAAAGCACAGCAAAAACCACACAAAAACATGCTTTAAGAGTGTGAACTCTGGTTGTAGATTTGGGTTTCCAAAGCCACCAGCCACAAGAACAATGATTGTGAGACAGGATGAGGATTCAGACACTGAAGCTGCAAAAGCCAAACTCAGACCTTTGTTGAACCTGCTGAAGGAACCTGAAGCTGCTTCTCTCACCATAGAGCAGATTCTGTCACGATGCAACTTGACAATGAATGAGTATGAGCAATGCCTCCAAGACATAAACAAGAAAACAGCACTGATTCTGAAGCGTGACCCAAAGGACTGTTGGATCAACAATTACAACCCAGACCTGCTTGAAGCCTGGAACTCTAATTTAGATGTCTCATTAATTTTGAATGCCTATTCATGTATAGAATACCTCTGTAAATATATAACGAAGAAAGAATCTGGCCTCTCTGAATACCTGAAGACAGTTATTGACAACTCTGATAAGAACACGGTCAATGAATGTGATGAAATGAGAGCTGTGATGCAGGCTTATTCAAAAAAGAGAGAAATCAGTGCACAGGAGTGTGTGACTCGAGTCTGTGGCCTAAAAATGAAAAAATGTTCCCGCAGTGTTGTATTTGTACCAACAGATGATAACCCAGTAAAAATGAGTCGCCCCATGAGCTACCTGGAAACCACAACACACGACAGTTGTAATATTTGGATGACAAGTTTGAGTGATAAATACAAATGCAGACCTGAGACACCAGAATATGAGGAAATGTCACTGGCTGATTTTGCTGCCTTGTGCCGGTTGGTGAGTGGTCCAAATGAAGGAAAAGATGTGCTTCCTCTTCTAAACCAGCTTGGATTTGTACAAAGGCGAAAGAATGATAAACCAGCTATAATCAGATATTACCACTGTTCAGAGGAAAAAGATCCTGAGCAATATTATGGTCGACTGTTGAGACTTTACCTTCCACACAGATCAGAGCAGGAACTGAAACCACAAGGGTTCCAAACCTATCAGTCCTTCTACAACTCAGGTTTTGTACGACTTCCATGTTCAGACCACAGTGAGTCTGTGAAAAGGGTTGTGAAGAGAAATAAAGACAAGTATGAGAAGAACTCTGAGGATATTGAGAGTGCACTGGAAGAGTTTGAACAAAATAGGGATGTTGTGATTGATGAATGGTGTAATCTTGCTCCTGAATCTGAAGTTGTGAGGTTGCAATGTGATGAGAATCTTCCTGAGAGACATTCTGATGATGAGAACGAACAGGAAAATGTCCCCGACTACAGTCGTCAGTCTGATGCTGTAACAGAGATCAGAGCCATCAGAGAACAACCTGCAGTCGATCCAGCTGTGGTACGTGTAATGTATCAGAATCTGAACCAGAAGCAGGCCTGCGTGTTCTATGCTATAAGAGACTGGTGTATTCAGCGAGTTTGTGGTTTGAACCCAGATCCATTTTTCTTCTATATCAACGGTGGTGCAGGAACTGGAAAGTCACATCTGATTAAATGTATTCACTCTGAAGCATCAAAGATCCTGAGCAGACTGCCTGCTAATGCAGAAGAAGCTGACATATCAAATCCAACTGTTTTACTGACGTCATTTACTGGGACAGCAGCTTTTTCTATCAATGGCTCTACATTACATTCTCTACTGAAACTACCCAGGAGTCTGAAACCACCCATTCAAGGACTTGGTAACCAACTGGATGAAGTCAGATCTGAACTGATAAATGCTGAAATTATTGTTATTGATGAGATTTCAATGGTTTCAAAACCCCTTTTTGCCTACGTGGATGCAAGACTGAAACAAATCAAAGGCACTCAGAGACCTTTTGGTGGAATGTCAGTTTTAGCTGTTGGAGATTTTTACCAGCTGCCACCAGTGCGACAGTCTAAACCTCTCTGTGTTTACGATCCAGAACAGATTGACCTATGGCGGGAACATTTTCAGATGATCACTCTAACCGAGATCATGCGTCAGAAAGATGATGTGGCCTTTGCAGAGATGTTGAACAGGATTAGAGTCAAAGAAAAGACAGATGAGCTTTCTCAGTGCGACAGAGATTTGTTGTCACAGGCTGTGACTGCACCAGAAGAATGTCCAATCGAGGTCTTACACATTTATGCCACCAACAAGAATGTGGAATCCCACAACACAGATACCCTCAAGAAGCTTCATTCAAACATTATAATCATCAATGCAGACGATTTCCAGAAGGATAAATGCACAGGCAGAATGGCACGAAGAGACAAACCATTTACAGGTGGGCGAAATGATTTACCTGACACTCTGAACATTGCTGAAGGAGCTCGAGTCATGCTTACCAGAAACTTGGACACACTAAACGGTTTGGTTAACGGTGCTTTTGGTATACTGATAAAGGTGGTGAGATCAGAAAATGATGGCCACATAATTAAACTGGGGCTCAGAATGGACAACCGGCAGCCTATGAGACACAACCGCAGTTCTAATGCAGCATCTGATGATTTGGTTTACATTGAGAGAGCAGAGGAGAGTCTGAAGTTTAAAGGAGCGGTACGCAGACAGTTTCCTGTAAAGCTTGCATTCGCCTGCACAATCCACAAAACCCAGGGTCTTACAACACAGACAGCTGTAGTTTCAATGAAGAACATTTTTGAACCAGGTATGGCTTATGTTGCTCTCAGCAGGGTGACGTCTCTCAGTGGACTCTATTTACAGGACTTGGATGAGAAAAAGATTTACGCCAATCCCGAGGTAACTGCAGCGCTCCAAACCATGAGACAAGCCAGTGTTGAGGAAATGATGCCTCTTCTTCAGCTCAGAGAAACAGCCAGCAGACCTGACACACTTACACTGATCCATCACAATACGGAGGGTTTACCATCTCACATCAGTGACATCAAGAGTCATCACGAAATGTGTTTAGCAGATGTTTTGTGTCTCACTGAGTCTCACCTCCAAGGCTCCTTTGTTGCAGACAGTCTTCATTTGGACGGCTACACCATGTTCAAACGCAACAGACATGTGTCCTACACAAACTTTCCTCACATGGCCAGCAGAAGTGGTGGGGGAGTTGTTGTGTATTTGAGGAATCATTTTCAGGTTCAGGTAAAACAGTATCTGCATAATGTCACTGATCTTGAGTTTTTAGTGTTGAAGGTTCAGGCTCCATTCCCTGCGCTCATTGCTGTTGTGTACAGACCCCCTGACTACAGTTTGACACCATTCATGCAAAACCTGGTAAGTCTTTTAGATTCACTTGAAATAATGGACTGTCACCCAATAATTGTGTGTGGAGATTTTAATGAGAACCAGTTACAGAGTGGAAGAAAACAGATTCTGGAGCAGTTTCAGTCGAGAGGGTATTCACAGCTGATCACTTCTGCCACTACAGACAAGAACACCCTGCTTGACCTCATTTTTATTTCTCAACCACAGCACAGTCTACATTCAGGTGTCCTGAGAACATATTACAGTTATCACAACCCTGTGTTTTGTGTCCTGTCCTTGAGCCAATCATGAAGTCGCCTGGTGAGTTTTGAAATAATTACAGATCATGTTTGTTACAGAGTTTACTGATTGTAGAGTATGAAAAAGTGTTTTCCCTTCTCTGTCTGTCAGAAGACCCCTTCTTATTGCAATGTTATTAATCATTTCACCAAATCATGGCTGAACTTCATGAAGAGCATGGAACATCTGCTATCATGCACCTCTGATCTGAAATGTGCTGCAACATTTGTTAAACCAACATCATTTTTTTTATTCTCATGTTTTAAATGACTAAATCTTTTTACTGTGACGTATGTAGCTCAACAAACGAGATCTTCCCCTCCAAGGGCTTTAAAATATGAAATAGTAAATAAATAAATTCCAGATAAATGCAGGTATTTATTATGGGGCACATGAATAAATACAGACAATTATATTTTCTTGATTATAGTAGATTTTGTATAATCAAAAGTTTTTGTGATGAATGAGTTTTAGCTAATCATGTTGTACAGGTATAAAATGTCAAAAGTTTTAAACTATCTTTAGGCTACCAGAGATGTCTATAATGATACATTATGTAGAGAAAAACATTTGTGCAGCTTACAGAACATGTATAAAAACTAATTTAGAAGTAAATGGATAGTTTTCTGAATGTTCCCGACTACAGTTTAACACCACCCACCCAGCTCAGCTCCTAAGTGTCTATGTAATGCTGGTATGGGGTGTCAGCTCTGACTTGGCCTTTATCCGGGTGGGTTTGGGTTTGGGTGGATAAAGGCCAAGTCAGAATTCTCTGAGCAGCTGGAAAAAGCTGCTAATAAACAAAGACATCAGAAAGTTTGGGCTTTAGGTGTAGCCCCCGCTTTCTGATGCACTAATTAGACTTAGTAACCGACACCCCATACCAGCATTACATAGACACTTGGGGGCTGAGCTGGGTGGGTGGTGTTATAAGCACGCGTTTTGTAGATGTATTTTTTCAGACAGGGCACAGTCTTCTTTGTGGCAAAACCTTCAAACGTCACCATCCTCAGCTGAAACAACAACATCTTAACACCATCTTCATGAACTGCTGAGCCAAACCTGATCCATCAGTGCTGGACTGCACAGATAACTACATGCCACAAGGAGACTGCTGTGTTATGAACTGCCATACCAGTGTGTCTTCAATGGAGAAGATGACACACCCATCACCTGACCTGCCTGATCTGGAGACCATCATCATGCTGCCACACTACACACCTCTGAGACCATCAAGGATGACTCATACTGAGGAAACTGTATTTCCTGTCAGAGATGCTCAGTGATCCTCAGAGCAGAGAGAGGTATGATTCTTTATCTTTGATTTTAAAAATGTCAGTGCTTTTAATTCAATTAATTAATTTAAATCCTGTTTATTGCACAAATAATTTCACACTCAAATGATTATACTTGTTGACACTTTTTGAGTTTTAATTCACATTATGGATTACAAATCTATGCTTTTTCTACTCTGTCTCTCTGTGCAGGTACTGCTGTCTCCTGAGTTCTTCAGTGTCCCAACTGAGACATTCAAACCTCATTGCAGAGCTCATGTCTTTCCTCACCATCATGTGAGTGTGAGATTGCTCTGGATTCTGGTTATGTGGCCTGCAGCACCTATAAGGTATTTCAACATTGTTCATTGTATAACTTATTTGTAGTTTTTAGGCCTTTACACAAATAAATTGTTCCTTTTTCGGTATTTTTTAGAACAAGCTCATCCAGTGTGCCTGCATTCCAGCTTCTTAGACTCTACGCAAGTGGACAGAGTATCAGTGTTTGGCCACTCTTACAGACACCGACTTCTGTCAACTCACTGCTACTGATCAGGCACCTCACTCCAGGAAGACAGAGGGCTGCAAGCCTGTGATCATTTCCAGTGTGGCTTTGAATTCTTGGGGTAGCATCAGATTTTTCCCACAAATATTCAAAGGTAACACTTATTTTAAGCTTAGTTATTAAATCAAAAGTCTTCCCTTGTATTATGTCTGTAAAGCTTCTCATGGTGTCCTTTGATCTACTCTCACTCTTCACTTGCATACCCACTACGGAGGCAGTGGAGACAGTTAGAAAACGACTACAAGAAGACAGCGCCTTGGAGGACAGGACCAACTTAAAACCCTCTGCCTTACCACTACATATTTCAAATACAACGAGGGTTTCTACAGACAAAAACATGGCTGCGCCACGGGCTCCCCCGTGTCACCTATTGTAGCCAACCTTTTCATGGAGGAAGTGGAAAGGAAGGCTCTTGGCTCTTTAAAAGGGAGAGTACCCAGCCACTGGTACAGATATGTAGACGACATCTGGGTCAAAATCAAAACACAAGAAGTGGAATCCTTAACTGCGCACATTAACGCCGTGGATAAAAACATCAAGTTCACCAGGGAAGACACAAAGGACAACTGCTTGCCTTTCCTGGACTGCGCTGTGCACATTGAAGAACATGGCAACCTCAACATTGAAGTGTACCAGAAGCCCACACACACGGACCAGTACCTCCTCTTTGACTCCCATCACCCTCTGGAACACAAACTTGGAGTAATTAGGACCCTAAACCACCGGGCAGAACATGTTCCCTCTAAGCCTGAAGGGAAAAAGAAGGAACACACACACTTAAAACATGTGGTTATCCTAACTGGGCGTTTATAAAGTCAGCAAAGATGCACAGAAAAGAAGATCAGACACCGGCGAAGGAGGATAAGAAAGACAGATGCAACAACATTGTTTTACGACACCAACTGTCTGCCATCTATAATCCAGTTTTGAGATCCCTTCCGAGTCACCTTAACACCCACTCACATCCTGGGCCATCTGACCTCAGGAAATCACATGATTGGGTGGGGCCAGGTTTCACAATGAGCTCACCCGAAACCCTGGCTGATTGGGACCCACACCCACTTTCACACCTTGACTCATGTGATTAGGTAGAGGATCATCAGGGAGTCCTTTGTCCCTCTTTGGGGGGGAAACTCTCACTGGGTTTAAATCTGGGACTCTCCACCATTGATCCTTAGAACTGAAGAAGCTTCTCGGATGAGAGGTGAAACGTCTTCAAGCAACTCAAAGAAGTCCAGACGCTTTTCTTTCCAAGCTCATTAGACTGCCCTTGTGTTAATTACATTTTATTTGTTGTTGTTTTCTTTTAGATTTATATGCAGTGATTGGATGTGGTGGAGCTTTGTTAACTGTGTGGAAAACATCTGTTTGTGATGATATTTACAATGAGGCTTTAAGGTGACAGTTTCCATGTTATTTCAATCTTTTTACTAAGCAAAAACATGTTTGCAATTAACATATTTTTCCTGTTTTGTCTTTTGGATTTATGGTTAACAATCCTCTGTGACAGCAAATACTAAACTGGTCCAAGTAACCAGCATATCATTGGTCAAAGGCAAAAGGGACCACATGTCACACTAGCAATGAATTTTTGACTGTGTTTGTGTTAGTATAGAGTCGATCTAACCGTGGTTTTCCACATCTGCTCTCATATATATAGATAATGGGTCAGACATATAAAGTCATTTTGAAAAGTTCTTAAAGGTCACATCCATTTATATATGTTCCTCTTTATCATTTTATATCAGGTCACACACCTGACTTGAGTTTTGATCAGAGTAGAACCATAACATTCATGCTAATGGTTCTACTGTTTACAGTTACTTTATGATGGATTTCACTCTGGTCACAGCACTATGTGAAAAGCTGTTAGAGGTAAAGTTAAGCCAATTAATACCTTATCATAAGTCACTCTCTAACGCAGGGTAGTGATTATTTTTCACTGTAATTTATTCCACAACAATGTTCTTTATTTGATACTTTAAATATGCACATCGATTGTTCAGCTGTGTGACTCTCCACACCTGAAATATATCACAATGTGGACTTCATTTCGACCTAAATGTTGTTTGTGGGTTTTCTTTTTTGTTTGTTTGGGTTTTTTGTTGTTGTTTTTTTTTTTGCAATTTTTACATTTCACCAGCTGTGTAAACTCTGCAATTTTACCTTGGTTTTGTTCCACATTAGTTTATTTGCTGCCTGGTATTCCTCTTTTCCTTCTCTCACCCCAACCGGTCGCAGCAGATGGCCGCCCCTCCCTGAGCCTGGTTCTGCCGGAGGTTTCTTCCTGTTAAAAGGGAGTTTTTCCTTCCCACTGTCGCCAAAGTGCTTGCTCATAGGGGGTCATATGATTGTTGGGTTTTTCTCTGTATCTATGAAGCACCTTAAGGCAACTTTTGTTGTGATTTGGCACTATATAAATAAAATTGAATTGAATTGGTTTTCTTCCTTTTCTAATGTTTCTCGTAATTTTTTACAGTTAAACAAGTAACTTTGAGGTTACTTCAGCATTTTCAGCTGTTATCTGTTGACAGTTTTGCCTAATTATTACATTTCTGCAAAATATTCTACTAACTTATATAATTTCTGCTAAGTTATGTTATTCTACATTATTACATTTCTGCTAAGTTGCAGTTTCTGGTAAATTACAATATTTCTGCTGAATTGTTATGTTTCTTCTAAGTTATTGCATTTCTGCTTAGTTATTACATTTTTGTTAACTTGATGTCGTTCTGCAAAGTTACTAAAATTTCAACAACTTTTTAAACACTGACTTTAATTAATTCAGCTATTTCAGCTATTTTTAGCAGATAGATTCAGCTTTAAAGCATCCACACTGCATTTTCGCAGGAAATGCAAATTTTTCTAGTTATTCTTCTAGTTGCTTCCGTACGTTTTTCGTCCGTTAACTACTTCCACAATTTTTGTGCTATTTTCACCATTCAAATTTTAAACTATTCTGCTATTTCTGCTAATTCCTGCTATGATTTTTGGTATTTTTTGCTATTATACTTTTTAAAATATTACGTTTTTTTCCTTTAATTTGTCCCATTGAAATGAATGGGAAACTTCCAAAATTCTGCTAAAACTTGCTTGATTTTGAAACTTAACTACTTCCTCATACTTTCACCTAGAACAACCATTCAAACTTTAAAATGTAAACAATTTATTGGGCTATTCATATATGATTCAGCTTTTTCATATCTTTTATAATTCTAATCTTATCCCTCTTTAAGTTCTGAGTTGCAAAATTATGATTTTTCAGAAAATACATGCGTTGTTATGGTTGCTATGCACTTGGCTTTCAGTGAGCCACTGTAAGTTTTGCAGTCTTCTCTTCATGTCCGAACAACTTCTTACTACTCGCTCAATTTTCACTCAACCCACACAAATTATACATCAAAACGTAGGTATTTTTGCTGGCTTTCAGAGAATGTCACTGTCATTATTGTAGGATTTATAGAATTTTGGCAAATCTCCTCAGACCAACACAAGGTTGGAAAAGTCTCAATACAAAGTCAATGGAGAGTTTGTTCAAAATCACCGCTTGATTTCTGTCATGAGAGGCATATTCGAATCGTCATATCTCCTTAACGAAGCGAAGTTAAAACATGAGGCTTGTCCCAGTATATCTTCAGACACTCCTGACGCTCACAATTCAAGAATTTGTTTCTCACCTATTACCGTTCTGAGATGAGTTACACTTGTTTGAGGGTAGGAAATTCGTCCTTCGCTCAGATTTCTTCAGATTTCAAACTCTGGAAATGAGGCACTTTTTTCTCTCGTCATATCTTTTTTTTGGATTTCCACAGAGACCTGAAAATTTCCATGACTGTTCACCAAAGCCTGCTGTCTCTTACGGTGAAAGAATGATATCAATACTCCAAATAGATTTAGAGTTAGAAAGCGTTGTTTGAGGGTGAGTCAAGGCAGTTTTCTCTTCGCCTCTACTCAGTTATGGTGCATTGCAAGTCAAATATCTTTAATAATTCATATTCTAATGATAAATTGTCAACACTTGAAGATTCCCCCATCTCTTCTGAACAAAACGGTGTAAGAATGACTGTTCTAGCCCCTACGGTTAGGAAATTATAGCCATTTGTTTGAGGGGAATCCTGACTATGAGAAATAGACAGCACAAATCCTGTCTCTGTGCTGCGTGTGTAAAAAGAGGTGCACCTGTTTTGGCGGGAAAAAGTGCACAGCCTCTCTGATTGGTGGATTCAAATTTAGCAGCTCCCAGGCTGCTTGACTGACCTACAAACGTGCTGTTCTCTCCCTGTGTGTGTGTGTGTGTGTGTGTGTGTGTGTGTGTGTGTGTGTGTGTGTGTGTGACACACACAGAGAGAGAGAGAGAGAGAGACTTTTATGGGAGCATCTTATTGTATGATTTAAATTAAATATATTTAGACTTGTTGACTGAATTTGATCCTGTGTGTCTCTCTGTGCTTGTGTGTTTCCATATGTGTTCATATTTGTGATTGTGTGACTGTTATACTTTTTTTTGCTGATTTTTTTTCATTTAACAATTACATTTGAGGGACCCTTAGCATGTTCAGCATTTGTTCAGCTGTCCATTTTGCTTTTCCAATTTTTGTATTTAACTTATTACTATTGCGCTAAGTCATAGCATTTCTGCTGATTTACAGTATTTGTGCTAAATACAGCATTTCTGCTAAATCATACTATTTCTGCTATTTTATATGATTTGTACTTAACATAATATTTCTGCTTAATTATAGTATTTCTGCCATTTTATAGTATTTGTGCTAAAACATAGTATTTCTACTAAATGCAGTATTTCTGGGTCATCATTGTATTTCTATATATTTCTGCCAGGTCCCCAGGGTGTCAGTCCTCTGTAAGGACTGTAATATTCAAACTTACCTATCAGGACCTGGACGGCTTCCCAGCCAGCCAATCATATCTGAGCCCTGGCACATTCAAATTTGCATATTGGGGCCTTCATGGCTTCTAAGACAACCAATCATATCAGAGCCCTGGCACATTCAAATTTGCATATTGGGTCATTCATGGCTTTTAAGCCAACCAATCATCTATGTTATATATCTTTAATATTTCATATTTGTATTTTAAATGGTCAACATTTCAAGATTCCCCCATGTCTTCTGAAGAAAACGGTCTAAGAATGACTGTTTTAGCCCCTACGGTTAGGAATTTATGGCTGTTTGTTTGAGGGGAATCCTGACTATGAAAAATAGACAGCACAAATCCTGTCTCTGTGCTGCGTGTGTGTAAAAATAGGTGCACCTGTTTTGGCGGGGAAAAGTACACAGCCTCTCTGATTGGTGGATTCAAATTTAGCAGCTCCCAGGCTGCTTGACTGACCTAAAAACTTGATTTTCTCTCCCTGTGTGTGTGTGTGTGTGTGTGTGTGTGCGTGTGCGTGTGTGTGTGTGTGTGACAGGGAGAGAGAGAGAGAGAGAGAGAGAGAGACTTTTTATGGGAGCATCTTATTGTATGATTCAAATTCAATATATTTAGACTGGTTGACTGAATTTGATCCTGTGTGTCTCTCTGTGCTTGTGTGTTTCCATATGTGTTCATATTTGTGATTGTGTGACTGTTATACTTTTTTTTTTGCTGATTTTTTTTCATTTAACAATTACATTTGAGAGACCCTTAGCATGTTCAGGATTTGTTCAGCTGTCCATTTTGCTTTTCCAATTTTTGTATTTAACTTATTACTATTGTGCTAAGTCATAGCATTTCTGCTGATTTACAGTATTTGTTCTAAATACAGCATTTCTGCTAAATCATACTATTTCTGCTATTTTATAGGATTTGTACTTAATATAATATTTCTGCTTAATTATAGTATTTCTGCCATTTTATAGTATTTGTGCTAAAACATAGTATTTCTACTAAATGCAGTATTTCTGGGTAATCATTGTATTTCTATATTTTTCTGCCAGGTCCCCAGGGAGTCAGTCCTCTGTAAGGACTGTAATATTCAAACTTACCTATCAGGACCTGGACGGCTTCCCAGCCAGCCAATCATATCTGAGCCCTGGCACATTCAAATTTGCATATTGGTGCCTTCATGGCTTCTAAGACAACCAATCATATCTGAGCCCTGGCACATTCAAATTTGCATATTGGGTCATTCATGGCTTCTAAGCCAACCAATCATCTATGTTATATATCTTTAATATTTCATATTTGTATTTTAAATGGTCAACATTTCAAGATTCCCCCATGTCTTCTGAGCAAAACGGTCTAAGAATGACTGTTTTAGCCCCTACGGTTAGGAATTTATGGCTGTTTGTTTGAGGGGAGTCCTGACTATGAGAAATAGACTGCAAAAATCCTTTCTCTCTCTGTGCTGCGTGTGTAAAAGCCTGCACTTGGTGCACCAGTTTTGGCGGGAAAAAGCACACAGCCTCTCTGATTGGTGGATTTAAATTGAGAAGCTCACAGCTGTTTTACTGACCTAGAAACATGCTGTTCACTTGCTGCTGCTGTGTGTGAGTGTGTGTGTGTGTGTATGTGTGACTGTGTGTGTGTGTGAGAGAGAGAGAGCGAGAGAGAGAGAGAGAGAGAGAGAGAGAGAGAGAGAGAAAGAAAGATATACACAAAGACCTTTATTAGGGCAGCATCTCATTGGTGGATAAAAATTTAATATATTCAGACTGGTTGACTGGCATAGACCCTGTGTGTTTGGCTCTCTCTATGCTGCGTATGTGTAAAAACAGGTGCATCTGTTTTGGCAGGAAAAAGTACACAGCCTCTCTGATTGGTGGATTCAAATTTAGCAGCTCCCAGGCTGTTTGACTGACCTACAAACTTGCTGTTCTCTCCCTTTGTGTGTGTGTGTGTGTGTGTGTGTGTGTGTGTGTGTGTGTGTGTGAGTGTGTGTGTGTGTGTGTGTGTGTGTGTGTGTGTGTGTGTGTGACAAAGAGAGAGAGATAGAGAGGGCGAGAGAGAATTTCTATTGAAGCATCTTATTGTATGATTTTAATTTAATATATTTAGACTTGTTGACTGAATTTGATCCTGTGTGTCTCTCTGTGCATGTGTGTTTCCATATGTGTACATATTTGTGATTGTGTGACTGTTATACTTTTTTTGCTGATTATTTTTCGTTTAACAATTACATTTGAGGGACCCTTAGCATGTTCAGCATTTGTTCAGCTGTCCATTTACTTTTCCAATTTTTCTATTTAAGTTATTACTATTGTGCTAAGTCATAGCATTTCTGCTACTTTTCAGCATTGGTGTTAAATACAGCATTTCTGCTAAATCACACTATTTCTGCTTTTTTATGAGATTTGTGCTAAATACAGCATTTCTGCTAAATCATACTTTTTCTGCTATTTTATGACATTTGTGCTAAATACAGCATTTCTGCTAAATCATACTTTTTCTGCTATTTTATGAGATTTGTGCTAAATACAGCATTTCTGCTAAATCATACTTTTTCTGCTATTTCATGAGATTTGTGCTAAATACAGCATTTCTGCTAAATCATAATCAATTATGTTTCCTCTAAGATATTACAGTTCTGCTAAGTTACTACATTTTAGGAAAGTTCCTTTGCTTCTGCAAAGTTTTTACAATATCTGTATTTTATCAGCTTTTTCAACTAGTTTCAGCAGACAGCTTCAGCGTTCCAGCATCCACACTGCATTTTCGCAGGAAATGCAAATTTTTCTAGTTTTTCTAGTTGTGTGGATGCTGTTAAGCATCCACACTATTGAGTTCCTGTTTCTCTTTATTCTTTATTATTATTCTTCATCTTCAAGTTGCTTCCGTACGTTTTTTGGCCTTTAACTAGTTCCACAATTTTTGTGCTATTTTCACCGTTCAAATTTCACAATATTTTGCTATTTCTGCTCTTTCCGGCTATGACTTTTGGTATTTATTACTATTATACTTTTTGAAATATCAAGTTTTTTTCCTTTAATTTGTCCCATTGAAATGAATGGGAAACTTCCGCAATTCTGCTAAAACTTGCTTGTTTTTGAAACTTAACTACTTCCTTATACTTTCACATAGAAACTCCATTTAAACTTTAAAATGTTCACAAATTATTGGGCTATTCATGTTTGATTCAGCTTTTTCATATCTGTTACTGTTTTCATCTTATCCCTCTTTAAGTTTTGAGTTTCATCTTTGTGATTTTTCACAAAATACATGTGTTGTTATGGTTGCTATGCAGTTGGTTCTGTGTGAGCCACTGTACCTTTCGCAATTTTCTCTTTATGTCCGAACAACTTCTTGCTACTTGCTCAATTTTCACTCAACCGCCACAAATTATACATCAAAACGTAGGTATTTTTGCTGGCTTTCAGAAAATGTCACTATCATTGTTGTGGGATTTATAGAATTTTGGCAAATCTCCTCAGAGCAACACAAAGTCTCAAAAATCCCCATAGAAAGTCAATGGAGAGTTCGTTTAAAATCACCGCTTGATTTAAGTAATGAGAGGCATTTTCGAATCGTCATATCTCCCGAACGAAGCGAAGTTAAGACATGAGGCTTGTGCCAATATATCTTCAGACACTCCTGACGCTCACAATTTAAGAATTGTTTTCTCACCTATTACCATTTGGCCATGAATTACACTTGTTTGAGGGTAGGAAATTTGTCCCTCGCTCAGATTTCTTCAGATTTCAAACTCTGGAAATGAGGCACTTTTTTCTCTCGTCATATCTTTTTTTTGGATTTACACAGAGACCTGAAAATTTCCAGGATTGTTCACCAAAGCCTGCTGTCTCTTACGGTGAAAGAATGATATCGATACTCCAAATAGATTTAGAGTTAGAAAGCGTTGTTTGAGGGCAAGTCAATGCAGTTTTCGCTTTGCCTCTACTCAGTTATGGTGCATTAGAAGTCAAATATCTTTAATAATTCATATATTAATGATAAATTGTCAACACATTAAGATTCCCCCATCTCTTCTGAACAAAACGGTGTAAGAATGACTGTTCTAGCCCCTACGGTTAGGAAATTATGGCCATTTGTTTGAGGGGAATCCTGAATATGAGAAATACACTGCAAAAATCATGCCTCTCTGTGCAGCGTGTGTAAAAACGGCTGCACCTGTTTTGGCGGGAAAAAGTACACAGCCTCTCTGATTGGTGGATTCAAATTTAGCAGCTCCCAGGCTGCTTGACTGACCTAGAAACTTGATTTCTCTGTGAATTTGGTCCTGTGTGTGTCTCTCTGTGCATATGTGTTTCCATATGTGTACATATTTGTGATTGTGTGTGTGTGTGTGTCTGTGTGTGTGTGTGTAACAGAGAGAGAGAGAAAGAGAGGGCGAGAGAGAGTTTTTATGATAGCATCTTAATGTATGATTTAAATTCAATATATTTAAACTGGTTGACTGAATTTGATCCTGTGTGTGTCTCTCTCTGTGTATGTGTTTTTCCATATGTGTCCATATATGTGATTGTGTGGCTGTTATATTTTTTTTGCTGATTTTTTTCATTTAACAATTACATTTGAGGGACCCTTATCATATTCAGGATTTTTTCAGCTGTCCATTTTGCTTTTCCAATTTTTCTATTTAAGTTATTACTATTGTGCTAAGTCATAAAATTTCTGCTGCTTTTCACCATTTGTGCTAAATACAGCATTTCTGCTAAATCATACTATTTCTTCTATTTTATGAGATTTGTGCTAAATACTGCACTTCTGCTAAATCATACTATTTCTGCTTTTTTATGAGATTTGTGCTAAATACAGCATTTCTGCTAAATCATACTATTTCTTCTATTTTATGAGATTTGTGCTAAATACTGCATTTCTGCTAAATCATACTATTTCTGCTATTTTATAAGATTTGTGCTAAATACAGCATTTCTGCTAAATCATACTATTTCTGCTTTTTTATGAGATTTGTGCTAAATACAGCATTTCTGCTAAATCATACTATTTCTTCTATTTTATGAGATTTGTGCTAAATACAGCATTTCTGCTAAATCATACTATTTCTGCTATTTTATGAGATTTGTGCTAAGTACAGCATTTCTGCTAAATCATACTTTTTCTGCTTTTTTATAAGATTTGTGCTAAATACTGCATTTCTGCTAAATCATATTATTTCTGCTTTTTTATGAGATTTGTGCTGAAAACAGCATTTCTGCTAAATCATACTTTTTCTGCTACTTTATGAGATTTGTGCTAAATACAGCATTTCTGTTAAATCATACTATTTTTAGTTTTTTATGAGATTTGTGCTAAATACAGCATTTCTGCTAAATCATACTATTTGTGCTATTTTATAAGATTTGTGCTAAATACTGCATTTCTGCTAAATCATATTATTTCTGCTTTTTTATGAGATTTGTGCTAAAAACAGCATTTCTGCTAAATCATACTTTTTCTGCTATTTTATGAGATTTGTGCTAAATACAGCATTTCTGCTAAATCATACTTTTTCTGCTATTTTATGAGATTTGTGCTAAATACAGCATTTCTGCTAAATCATTCTATTTCTGCTATTTTATAAGATTTGTGCTAAATAGAGCATTTCTGCTAAATCATAGTATTTCTACTATATTATATTTTCTTTCTAAATATAGCATTTCTGCTATAGAGTAGTATTTCTGCTATGTTATAATATTTGTGCTAAACTGGAGTATTTTTGCTAAAACATAGTATTTATTTAAAATTACAATATTCATAGTATATTACAGTATCTCTGGTAAATCACAGCATTTCTGCTATGTTATACTGTTTTTCTAAATCATAGTATTTCTGTAATGTTTAAGAATGTTTGGCTAAATATATTCTGTCTGTTATCTTATACTATTTCTCCTAAATTCTTGTATTTTTGAGAAGTTATCGTGTTTCTGGTAAGTTACAATGTTTCTGCTAAGTTCTGCTATGCTATTGTACTTCTGTCAAGTATTATTTTTCCTCTAAGATATTACAGTTCTGCTAAGTTACTACATTTTAGCAAAGTTCCTTTGCTTCTGCAAAGTTTTTACAATTTCTGCAACTTTCCAGCTTTTTCAGCTATTTTTAGCAGACAGCTTCAGCATTCCAGCATCCACACTGCATTTTCGCAGGAAATGCAAATTTTTCTAGTTGTGTGGATGCCTCAAGGCATCCACACTATTGTTTTCCTGTTTCTCTTTATTCTTTATCTTTATTCTTCTAGTTGCTCCGTTCTTTGCCGTGTAACTACTCCCTCAGTTTTCAGCCGATTTTCTCCGTTCAAACTGTAAAAAATTCTGCTCTTTCTGCTAATGTGTGCTATGACTTTTGGTGCTCATAACTTCTATACTTTTTGAGATATTGAATTTTTTTATGCAATATTTTTGCCCTTTGAAATGAATGGAACACATTATCAATGTGGTCACTTATTTCTGCTTGCCGGGCTGAGCTGTGTTTTAGCTCAGTGAGATGAGCAGCCGTTCTCAGACTGGGAGGTCCGGGTTCAAATCCTGCTTGTGGCAACATTTTTTTCAATTAACAGTTAAACCTTTTTTAACTCTTTTCAACACAAATTTCAGCTTTTTCACCCCTTTTCAGCAAAATATTCAGTTTTTTCTTCTTTTTTAAGAAAAAAACTATTTTCAGCAGAAATTCTGCTCATTCACCTCTTTACAGCGCAAAGTTCTGCTTCTTTCCATCTTTTCTAAAGAAATTCTGCTGATTCACCTCTTTTCAGCAGAATTTTTTCAGAATTTTCACCTCTTTTCAGCCCAAATTCTGCTTATTCACCTCTTCTGCAAAATTTTCAGCCTTTTCACCTCTTATGAGCACAAATCTCAGCTGTTTTCAGATAAAACCTCTTTTGAGCAGAAATTCTGCTGATTGATCGCTTTTCAGCGCAACCTTTTGCTTCTTTACCTCTTTTCAGCAGAAATTCTGCTGATTCAACTCTTTTCTGCAAAATTTTCAGCCTACTGTATTTCCGCTGTAATACGTAGTGGCAAAGTAGGAGGCTGACTGTTACTAAGTGCATCAGTGTACATAGGTCATCTCTTGTGTTGGAGTGCCCTCTTGTGGCACCTTTTGGGTAGTGCCTTAGTAAACGTGAACACTGCAAAAAAGTGGTATCAGACTGGTTTGTAGTGGAGGAATTTGTTGCCAGTTTCTTTCATCTTTAATCCGTATTCATGTTGTAATGTAGTAGTACCACAATATGGCAGAAACACTATGTTTTGACACAAATACTTTGATTTGGTATACTTTAGCTTCTTCACCCCTTTTCAGCACAAATTCCAGCGTTTTTGGCTGTTTTCAGAAAAAAAAACTCTTTTCAGCAGAAACTCTGCTGATTCATCTCTTTTCAGCGCAAGTTTCTGCTTCTTTGCCTCTTTTCTGCAGAAATTTTGCTGATTCACCTCTTTTCTGCAAAATTTTCAGCCTTTTCACCTCTTATCAGCACAATAAATTTGCAGAAATATATACAAGTACACAGCCTGATGAAGCAGGCAGAAGCAGTACCTCTGATTGGTGAATTTGAGCAGAACCAGGTTGTTCTGCCTCTTTTCAGCAGAAATTGTGCTGATTCACCTCTTTTCAGCGCAATGTTCTGCTTCTTTGCCTCTTTTCTGCAGAAATTCTGCTGATTTACCTATTTTCTGCGAAATTTTCAGCCCTTTTACGTGTTATCAGGACAATTCTCAGCAGCTTCTGCTCATTCCACCATAATTGTCAGTCTCTCCATCTCTTTCTTTGTCAGAGTGAGTTTGGCACAGTGAGATGAGTTGCTGCCTTTATCCCAGAAGGGCTAGGTTCAAATCCTGCTTAGGAAAACATTTTTTTTTTTCACCACCATACAACTTTTGCTACTTTTCATCTTTTTCAGCTTTTCAGCAGACAGCTTCAGCGTTAAGGCATCCACACAGCATTTTCGCAGGAAATGCAAATTTTCTAGTTATTATTCTAGTTGCTTCCGTACGTTTTTTGGACTTTAACTACTTCCACAATTTTCAGCCGATTTTCACCGTTCAAATTTTAAACTATTCAGCTTTTTCTGCTAACGACTGCTATGACTTTTGGTATTTTTAACTATTATACTTTTTAAAATATTAAGCTTTTTTCCTTTAATTTGTCCCATTGAAATGAATGGGAAACTTCCACAATTCTGCTAAAACTTGCTTGTTTTTGAAACTTAACTACTTCCTCATATTTTCGCGTAGAACAACCATTCAAACTTTAAAATGTTCTCAAATTATTGGGCTATTCAGGTATAAATCAGCTTTTTCAAATCTTTTACCGTTTTATTTTTATCCCTCTTAAAGTTTTGAGTTGCAAAATTGTGATTTTTCACAAAATACATGCGTTGTTATGGTTGCTATGCACTTGGCTTTCAGTGTGCCACTGTAGGTTTCGCAGTCTTCTCTTCATGTCCGAACAACTTCTTGCTACTTGCTCAATTTTTACTCAACTTCCACAAATTATACATCAAAACGTAGGTATTTTTGCTGGCTTTCAGAAAATGTCACTGTCATTGTTGTGGGATTTATAGAATTTTGCCAAATCTCCTCAGACCAACACAAGGTCGGAAAAGTCTCCATACAAAGTCAATGGAAAGTTTGTTCAAAATCACCGCTTGATTTCTGTCATGAGAGGCATATTCGAATCGTCATATCTCCTTAATGAAGCGAAGTTAAAACATGAGGCTTGTCCCAGTATATCTTCAGACACTACTGACGCTCAAAATTCAAGAGTTATTTTCTCACCTATTACCGTTCTGAGATCAGTTACACTTGTTTGAGGGTAGGAAATTCATCCTTCGCTCAGATTTCTTCAGATTTCAAACTCTGGAAATGAACCACTTTTTTCTCTCGTCATATCTTTTTTTTGGATTTCCACAGAGACCTGAAAATTTCCATGACTGTTCACCAAAGCCTGCTGTCTCTTACGGTGAAAGAATGATATCGATACTCCAAATAGATTTTGAGTTAGAAAGCGTTGTTTGAGGGCAGGTCAAGGCAGTTTTTGCTTCGCCTCTGCTCAGTTATGGTGCATTACAAGTCAAATATCTTTAATAATTCATATTTTAATGATAAATCGTGAACACTTTAAGATTCCCCCATCTCTTTTGAACAAAACGGTGTAAGAATGACCGTTCTAGCCCCTACGGTTAGGAAATTATGGCCATTTGTTTGAGGGGAATGCTCACTATGACAAATACACTGCAGAAATCCTGTCTCTCTCTCTGTCTGTGTGTGTAAAAGCCTGCACTTGGTGCACCAGTTTTGGCGGGAAAAAGCACACAGCCTCTCTGATTGGTGGATTCAAATTAAGCAGCTCCCAGGCTGCTTGACTTGCCTAGAATCTTGCTTGTCTCTCCCTCTGTGTGTGTGTGTGTGTGTGTGTGTGTGTGTGTGTGTGTGTGTGTGTGTGTGTGTGTGACACAGAGAGAGAGAGAGAGCCTTTTTATACGAGCATCTTATTGTATGATTTAAATTCAATATATTTAGACTGGTTGACTGAATTTGATCCTGTGTGTGTCTCTCTGTGCTTGTGTGTTTCTATACTTGTCCATCTTTGTGATTGTGTGACTGTTATACTTTTTTTTTGCTGATTTTTTTTCATTTAACAATTACATTTGAGGGACCCTTAGCATGTTCAGCATTTGTTCAGCTGTCCATTTTGCTTTTCCAATTTTTCTATTTAAGTTATCACTATTGTGCTAAGTCATAGCATTGCTGCCGCTTTTCAGCATTTCTGCTAAATAGAGCATTTCTGCTAAATCATACTTTTTCTGCTATTTTATAAGATTTTTGCTAAATACAGCATTTCTGCTAAATCATACTTTTTCTGCTTTTTTATGAGATTTGTGCTAAATAGAGCATTTGTGCTAAATCATACTATTTCTGCTATTTTATAAGATTTGTACTTAATATAGTATTTCTACTTAATTATAGTATTTCTGCCATTTTATAGTATTTGTGCTAAAACATAGTATTTCTACTTAATGCAGTATTTCTGGGTAATCATTGTATTTCTATATATTTCTGCCAGCTCCCCAGGGAGCTAATCCTCTGTGAGGAGTGTAATATTCAAATTTACATATCAGGGCCTGCACGACTTCCCAACCAGCCAATCATATCCGAGGACTGACACATTCAAATTTGCATATGGGGGCATTCATGGCTTCTAAGACAACCAATCATCTATGTCACATATCTATAATTATTCATATTTAAAAAAAAAAAAAAAAAAGAAAACACTTGACGATTCCCCCATCTCTTCTGAACAAACAAATGTTAGACCTGAGACCTGAAAATTTCCTGACTGTTCACCAAAGCCTGCTGTGTCTTACGGTGAAAGAATGATATCGATACTCCAAATAGAATTAGAGTTAGAAAGCGTTGTTTGAGGGCAAGTCAAGGCATTTTTCGCTTCGCCTCTACTCAGTTATGGTGCATTGCAAGTCAAATATCTTCAATAATTCATATTTTAATGATAAATTGTCAACACTTGAAGATTCCCCCATCTCTTATGAACAAAACAGTGTAAGAATGACCATTCTAGTCCCTACGGTTAGGAAATTATAGCCATTTGTTTGAGATGTGTCTTCACTATGAGAAATAGAGTGCAGAAATCCAGTCTCTCTCTGTGCTGCATGTGTAAAAGCCTGCACTTGGTGCACCAGTTTTGGCGGGATAAGCACACAGCCTCTCTGATTGGTGGATTCAAATTGAGAAGCTCACAGCTGTTTTACTGACCTAGAAACATGCTGTTCACTTGCTGCTGCTGTGTGTGTGTGTGTGTGAGAGAGAGAGAGAGAGAGAGAGAGAGAGAGAGAGAGAGACAAGGAGGGAGGGAGAGAGAGAGAGAAAGAAAGACACACACAAAGCATCTCATTGGTGGATAGAAATTTAATATATTCAGACTGGTTGACTGGCATAGACCCTGTGTGTTTGGCTCTCTCTATGCTGCGTATGTGTAAGCAGCTGCACCTGTTTTGGTGGGAAAAAGTACACAGCCTCTCTGATTGGTGGATTCAAATTTAGTAGCTCCCAGGCTGCTTGAATGACCTACAAACGTGCTGTTCTCTCCCCGTGTGTGTGTGTGTGTGTGTGTGTGTGTGTGTGTGTGTGTGTGTGTGTGACACAGAGAGAGAGAGAGAGAGAGAGAGAGAGAGAGAGAGAGAGACTTTTTATGGGAGCATCTTATTGTATGATTCAAATTCAATATATTTAGACTGGTTGATTGAATTTGATCCTGTGTGTCTCTCTGTGCTTGTGTGTTTCCATATGTGTTCATATTTGTGATTGTGTGACTGTTATACTTTTTTTTTTGCTGATTTTGTTTCATTTAACAATTACATTTGAGGGACCCATAGCATGTTAAGGATTTTTTCAGCTGTCCATTTTGCTTTTCCAATTTTTGTATTTAACTTATTACTATTGTGCTAAGTCATAGCATTTCTGCTGATTTACAGTATTTGTGCTAAATACAGCATTTCTGCTAAATCATCCTATTTCTGCTTTTTAATGAGATTTGTGCTAAATACAGCATTCCTGCTAAATCATACTGTCTGCTATTTTATAAGATTTGTGCTAAATACAGCATTTCTGCTAAATCATACGTTTTCTGCTATTTTATGAGATTTGTGCCAAATACAGCATTTCTGCTAAATCATACTTTTTCTGCTTTTTTATGAGATTTGTGCTTAATACAGCATTTCTGCTAAATCATACTTTTTCTGCTATTTTATGAGATTTGTGGTAAATACAGCATTTCTGCTAAATCACACTATTCTGCTATTTTATGAGATTTGTGCTAAATACAGCATTTCTGCTAAATCACACTTTTTCTGCTATTTTATGGGATTTGTGCTAAATACAGCATTTCTGCTAAATCATACTTTTTTCTGCTTTTTTATGAGATTTGTGCTAAATACAGCATTTCTGCTAAATCATACTTTTTTCTGCTTTTTTATGAGATTTCTGCCAAGTATTATGTTTCCTCTAAGATATTACAGTTCTGCTAAGTTACCACATTTTAGCAAAGTTTCTTTGCTTCTGCAAAGTTTTTACATTTTCTGCAACTTTTTAGCTTTTTCAGCTAGTTTCAGCAGACAGCTTCAGCGTTCCAGCATCCACACTGCATTTTCGCAGGAAATGCAAATTTTTCTAGTTATTCTTCAAGTTGCTCCGTTCTTTGGACTTTAACTACTTCCTCAGTTTTCAGCCGATTTTCTCAGTTCAAACTCTAAACTGTTCTGCTCTTTCTGCTCTTTCCTGCTATGACTTTTGGTGTTTATTACTATTATACTTTTTAAGATATTACACTTTTTTCCTTTAATTTGTCCCATTAGAAATGAATGGGAAGCTTTCACAATTCTAATAAAACTTGCTTGTTTTTGAAACTTAACTACTTCCTCATACTTTCCCCTAGAAACTCCATTCAAACTTTAAAATGTTGTCAGATTATTGGGCTATTCCTGTATGATTCAGCTTTTTCAGATCTTCTACCGTTTTAATTTTATACCTCTTTTAGTTTTCAGTTGCAAAATTGTGATTTTTCAGAAAATACATGCGTTGTTATGGTTGCTATGCAATTAACTTACAGTGTACACTCATCCATTCTGAATTTTCTCTTCATGTCTGAACAACTTCTTGCAACTCGCTCAATTTCCACTCAACCCCCACAAATTATACATCAAAACGTAGGTATTTTTGCTGGCTTTCAGAAATTGTCACTGTCATTGTTGTGGGAATTACAGAATTTTGGCAAATCTCCTCAGAGCAACACAAAGTCTGTAATGTCTCCTTAGAGAGTCAATGGAGAGTTTGTTCAAAATGAGCGCTGGATTTCTCTAATGACAGGCATTTTCAAATCGTCATATCTCCTTAATGAAACAAAGTTGAGACATGACGCTTGTGCCAATATATCTTCAGACATCCCTGATGCTCACAATTCAAGAATTTTTTTCTCAGCTATTACCGTTTGGCCATAAATTACATTTGTTTGAGGGTAGGAAATTTGTGCCTTGCTCAGATCTCTTCAAATTTCAAACTCTGGAAATGAGGACACTTTTTTCTCTCGTCAGATCTTTTTGATGGATTTCCACAGAGACCTGAAAATTTCCATGACTGTTCACCAAAGCCTGCTGTTTCTTACGGTGAAAGAATGATTTTGATGCTCCATATAGATTTACAGTTACAAAACGTTGTTTGAGGGCAAGTCAAGGCAGTTTTTGCTTCGCCTCTACTCAGTTACAATGTATTACAAGTCATATATCTTCAAAAATTTATATTCTATCTCTGAATTAAGAAGACTTGCAGATTCCCCCATCTCTTCTGAACAAAACGGTGTCAGAATGAGCATTGTAGCCCCTACGGTTAGGAAATTATGGCCATTTGTTCGAGGGGAATCCTGAATGTGAGAAATACACTGCAGAAAACTTATACCTCTCTGTGTGTCTGTGTGTGTAAGGGCTGATTACAGCAGGTGCAGCCAATTTAGCTGACCTAGATATACCAAGCCCAGACTCTTAACAGCCACTGCTCCCTTTAGGCTCTGTGTATATGTATGTTTGTGTGTCTGTATCAATATTTCTCCCATGTTAAGGTATTACTCCTCCATAATAGTATTTCTGTTGAATCAAAGTGGAGCAGTTTTTACAGTCATCTTACTGTTGAGCCATAAATTACGTTTGTTTGGGGGTGGAAATCTGTCCTCCTCTCACTTTTCAAATTCTGAAAATGAAGCCGTTTCTTCTCTCGTCATATCTCCGCGACTGAGGTACAAAGAGCAATGAAAATCGCAGTCAAAGTACACCAAAGTCCGCTGATTCACCCAGTAGAAGAATGATGCTTCTATTCCACCTAGTTTTGGAGTTACACGATGTTTTGTAACTCCAAAAATCGGCGTTTTACGCCTCTCACCGCGATCTAAATCTGACAGTTCATGTCCCTGTTTTCCAAGCTGCTGCTCTGTTTCTCAGTGGCGCAGTTGGTAATGATGCCGGTCGAAAGCCCAAAGATCACGGGTTCAATTCCACCTTGGTCAACATTTTCTATCCCCCTACAAATTAATACATTATCACAGACAAGTAATTCTTATTGTTCATTTGTTACAATTAAGCAAAGTTTTATGATTTTTAGCAACTTTTCTAATGGAAATCTGTCCTTCTCTCAGTCTTCAAACTCTGGAAATGAAGCCGTTTCTTCTCTCGTCATATCTCCGCAACGGAGGTACAAAGAGCAATGAAAATCGCAGTCAAAATACACCAAAGTACGCTGATTCACCCAGTACAAGAATTATGCTGCTAGCCCTCCTAGTTTTTGAGTTACACGATGTTTTGTAACACCAAAAAACAGCGCTTTTCGCCTCTCACCGCGATCTATTTGTGATTGCTGATGTGTTTGTTTTTCAACCGCCCGCCCCCCTCCCAGGTGGCGCAATCAGTAAGACACGGCTCTGCAGCTCAAAGGTCGTGGGTTCAATCCCACCTTGGTCAACATTTCTTTTTCACTACAAATTTATACACTATCACAGACCTGTAATTTATATTGCTATTTTTTTCACTACAAATGAGTAGTGCAAAAACATACTATGTCTGCAACATCACAGTATATCTGTTATGTTATAGTATTACTACTAAATCACAGTATTTCTGCTAATCCACGGAGGCTGACTGTTACTAAGTGCATCGGTGTACATAGGTCATCTCTTGTGTTGGAGTGCCCTCTTGTGGCGCCTTTTGGGTAGTGCCTTAGTAAACGTGAATACTGCAAAGAAGTGGTATCAGACTGGTTTTGTAGTGGAGGAATTTGTTGCCAGTTTCTTTCATCTTTAATCTATATTCATGTTGTAATGTAGTAGTACCACAATATGGCAGAAACAGTATATTTTGGCACAAATACTTTGATTTGGTATACTTTTTTTCACCCCTTTTCAGCACAAATTCCAGCTTTTTTGGCTGTTTTCAGAAAAAAAAACCTCTTTTCAGCAGAAACTCTGCTGATTCATCTCTTTTCAGCGCACGTTTCTGCTTCTTTGCCTCTTTTCTGCAGAAATTCTGCTGATTCACCTCTTTTCTGCAAAATTTTCAGCCTTTTCACCTTTTTCAATGCTTTCATCTTTTTCAAATCATAGAGTTCAAATCAAAATATAATATTTTTACCAAAGCATTGTATTTGTACGAAGTACAGTATTTCTGCCAAATCATAGAATTACTGCAATTTCATAGTATTTGAGTGAAATTACAGTGTTTCTGCAAAAACATTGTATTTCTGCTAAATCATAGTGTCTGCCAAATCATAGTATTTGTGCCAAATTATGGGATTTTGCCATTTTGGCTAAGTAGGAGGGTGACTGTTACTAAGTGCATCAGTGTACATAGGTCATCTCTTGTGTTGGAGTGCCCTCTTGTGGCGCCTTTTGGGTAGTGCCTTAGTAAACATGAACACTGCAAAGAAGTGGAATCAGACTGATTTGTAGTGGAGGAATTTGTTGCCAGTTTCTTTCATCTTTAATCCGTATTCATGTTGTAATGTAGTAGTACCACAATATGGCAGAAACACTATGTTTTGGCACAAATACTTTGATTTGGTATACTTTAGCTTCTTCACCCCTTTTCTGCAAAATTTTCATTTTTTTCACCCCTTTTCAGCACAAATTCCAGCTTAACTCTGCTGATTCATCTCTTTTCAGCGCCAGTTTCTGCTTCTTTGCCTCTTTTCTGCAGAAATTCTGCTGATTCACATCTTTTCTGCAAAATTGTCAGCCTTTTCACCTCTTATCAGCACAATTTTTTCACCACCATACAACTTTTTGCAACTTTTCATCGTTTTCAGCTTTTCAGCAGACAGCTTCAGCTTTAAGGCATCCACACAGCATTTTCGCAGGAAATGCAAATTTTTCTAGTTGTGTGGATGCTTTATGCATCCACACTATTGTGTTCCTGTTTCTCTTTATTCTTTATACTTTATTATTGTGTGGATGCCCTAAAAGGGCTTCCACACTATTGAGTTCCTGTTTCTCTTTATTGTGTGGATGCCCTAAAAGGGCTTCCACACTATTGAGTTCCTGTTTCTCTTTATTCTTTATTATTATTCTTCTAGTTGCTTCCGTACACTTTTTGGCACTTAACTACTTCCTCAGTTTTCAGCCGATTTTCTCAGTTCAAACTCTATACTGTTCTGCTCTTTCTGCTCTTTCCGGCAATGATTTTTGGTGTTTATTACTTTTATACTTTTTAAAATATTACACTTTTTTCCTTTAATTTGTCCCATTGAAATGAATGGAAATCTTCAGAAATTCTGCTAAAACTTGCTTGTTTTTGAAACTTAACTACTTCCTCATACTTTCACCCAGAAACTCCATTCAAACTTTAAAATGTTCTCAGATTATTGGGCTATTCCTGTATGATTCAGCTTTTTCAGATCTTCTACCATTTTAATTTTATACCTCTTTAAGTTTTCAGTTGCAAAATTGTGATTTTTCAGAAAATACATGCGTTGTTATGGTTGCTATGCAATTAACTCAGAGTGGACAGTGGAAATTTCTGAATTTTCTCTTCTTGTCTGAACAACTTCTTGCAACTCGCACAATTTACACTCAACCCCCACAAAGTATACATCAAAACGTAGGTATTTTTGCTGGCTTTCAGAAATTGTCACTATCATTGTTGTGGGACTTACAGAATTTTGGCACATCTCCTCAGAGCAACACAAAGTCTGTAAAGTCTCCTTAGAGAGTCAATGGAGAGTTTGTTCAAAATCAGCGCTGGATTTCTCTAATGACAGGCATTTTCAAATCGTCATATCTCCTTAATGAAACAAAGTTGACACATGACGCTTGTGCCAATATATCTTCAGACACCCCTGATGCTCACAATTCAAGAATTGTTTTCTCACCTATTACCGTTTGGCCATGAATTACATTTGTTTGAGGGTAGGAAATTCGTGCCTTGCTCAGATCTCTTCAGATTTCAAACTCTGGAAATGAGGCAACTTTTTTCTCTCGTCAGATCTTTTTGATGGATTTCCACAGAGACCTGAAAATTCCCATGACTGTTCACCAAAGCCTGCTGTTTCTTACGGTGAAAGAATGATTTTGATGGTCCATATAGATTTAGAGTTACAAAACGTTGTTTGAGGGCAAGTCAAGGCAGTTTTGCTTTGCCTCTACTCAGTTACAATGTATTACAAGTCATATATCTTCAAAAAAGTATATTCTATCTCTGAATTAAGAAGACCTGCAGATTCCCCCATCTCTTCTGAACAAAACGGTGTCACAATGAGCATTGTAGCCCCTACGGTTAGGAAATTATGGCCATTTGTTCGAGGGGAATCCTGAATGTGAGAAATACACTGCAGAAAACTTATACCTCTCTGTGTGTCTGTGTGTGTAAGGGCTGATTACAGCAGGTGCAGCCAATTTAGCTGACCTAGATATACCAAGCCCAGAGTCTTAACAGCCACTGCTCCCTTTAGGCTCTGTGTATATGTATGTTTGTGTGTCTGTATCAATATTTCTCCCATGTTAAAGTATTACTCCTCCATAATAGTATTTCTGTTAAATCAAAGTGGAGAAGTTTTTACAGTCATCTTACTGTTGAGCCATATATTATGTTTGTTTGAAGGGTGGAAATCTGTCCTCCCTTTCACTTTTCAAACTCTGAAAATGAAGCCGTTCCTTCCCTCGTCATATCTCCGCGACGGAGGTACAAAGAGCAATGAAAATCGCAGTCAAAGTACACCAAAGTCCGCTGATTCACCCAGTAGAAGAATTATGCTGCTAGCCCTCCTAGTTTTTGAGTTACACGACGTTTTGTAACTCCAAAAATCGGCGTTTTACGCCTCACCGCGATCTAATTCTGACAGTTCATCTTCCCCTTTTCTAAGCCACTGCTATGCTTCCCAGTGGCGCAGTTGGTAATGACACCGGTCTGCAGGCCGAAGATCGCCGGTTCAACACCACCTTGGTCATCGTTTTTTTCCCCCCTACAAATTAATGCACTATCACAGACAAGTAATTCATATTTTGTTTATTTATTACAATTCTGCAAACTTTTATGATTTTAGCAGCTTTCCTAATGGAAATCTGTCCTTCTCTCAGTCTTCAAACTCTGAAAATGAAGCCGTTTCTTCTCTCGTCATATCTCCGCGACGGAGGTACAAAGAGCTTTGAAAATCGCAGTCAAAGTACGCCAAAGTCCGCTGATTGACCCAGTACAAGAATTATGCTTCTATCCCTCCTAGTTTATGAGTTACACGACGTTTTGTAACTCCAAAAAACGGCGCTTTTCGCCTCTCACCGCGATCTATTTCTGATTCCTGATCTCTTAGTTTTTCAGCCGCTTGCACCCCTCTCAGGTGGCGCAATCAGTAATGACTCGGCTCTGCAGCTCAAAGGTCGTGGGTTCAATCCCACCTTAGTCAACATTTCTTTTTCACTACAAATTTATACACTATCACAGACCTGTAATTTATATTGCTATTTTTTTTCACTATAAATGAGTAGTGCAAAAACATACTATGTCTGCAACATCACAGTATATCTGTTATGTTATAGTATGACTACTAAATCACAGTATTTCTGCCGGAGGCTGACTGTTACTAAGTGCATCAGTGTACATAGGTCATCTCTTGTGTTGGAGTGCCCTCTTGTGGTGCCTTTTGGGTAGTGCCTTAGTAAACGTGAACACTGCAAATAAGTGGTATCAGACTGGTTTGTAGTGGAGGAATTTGTTGCCAGTTTCTTTCATCTTTAATCCGTATTCATGTTGTAATGTAGTTACTTTTGTGGCACAAATACCACAATATGGCAGAAATACTATGTTTTGGCACAAATACTTTGATTTGGTATACTTTAGCTTCCTCACCCCTTTTCAGCAAAATTTTCATTTTTTTCACCCCTTTTCAGCACAAATTCCAGCTTTTTTGGCTGTTTTCAGAAAAAAAACTCTTTTCAGCAGAAACTCTGCTGATTCATCTCTTTTCAGCGCAAGTTTCTGCTTCTTTGCCTCTTTTCTGCAGAAATTCTGCTGATTCACCTCTTTTCTGCAAAATTTTCAGCCTTTTCACCTGAAACCTGTACTGAAACATAGTATTTCTGCCAAATCATAGTATTACTGCTATTTCATAGTATTTGAGTGAAATTACAGTGTTTCTGCAAAAACATTGTATTTCTGCTAAATCATAGTGTCTGCCAAATCATAGTATTTGTGCCAAATTATGGGATTTTGCCATTTTGGCTAAGTAGGAGGCTGACTGTTACTAAGTGCATCAGTGTACATAGATCATCTCTTGTGTTGGAGTGCCCTCTTGTGGCGCGTTTTGGGTAGTGCCTTAGTAAACGTGAACACTGCAAAGAAGTGGTATCAGACTGGTTTTGTAGTGGAGGAATTTGTTGCCAGTTTCTTTCATCTTTAATCTGTATTCATGTTGTAATGTAGTAGTACCACAATATGGCAGAAACACTATGTTTTGGCACAAATACTTTGATTTGGTATACTTTAGCTTCTTCACCCCTTTTCAGCAAAATTTTCATTTTTTTTTCACCCCTTTTCATCACAAATTCCAGCTTTTTTGGCTGTTTTCAGAAAAAAAAAACTCCTTTCAGCAGAAACTCTGCTGATTCATCTCTTTTCAGCGCAAGTTTCTGCTTCTTTGCCTCTTTTCTGCAGAAATTCTGCTGATTCACCTCTTTTCCAGTTTGGCTCAATGAGTATCTGAAAATTTTCAGCCTGTTCTGCTCTTTCAGAAGAATTTCAGCTTTTCCACCTCTTTTCAACACTATTTCAGCATTTTCACCTGTTTCGAGCATACAGTTCTGCTTCTTCCCCTCTTTTCACAACAATTCAGCTTCTTCGGCCCCCCTGCATATTTTTTCTCTCATCATATCTCTTGTTGGAACAAGAACTGCTTTGGCTCAGTGAGATGAGCAGCTACTGTGATTGCTTCTCTCCGTCTTTTCTGCAGAAAGTATTACTCCTCCATAATAGTATTTCTGTTAAATCAAAGTACTTCTACTACATCTTAGTACTCCTGCTCAATCAAAGTATTTCTGCCAAATCATGGTATTTGTGCCAAGTTATGGTATTTGTGCCAAATTAAAATTTCCGTTATGTTATAGTATTACTATTAAGGCATAGTATTTCTACCAAATCATAGTATTCCTTCAAAATCATAGTATTACTGCAATTTCATAGTATTTGAGCGAAATCGTAGTGTTCATGCAAAAACATACTATGTCTGCAAAATCACAGTATATCTGTTATGTTATAGTATTACTACTAAGGCATAGTATTTCTACCAAATCATAGTATTCCTTCAAAATCATAGTATTACTGCAATTTCATAGTATTTGAGCGAAATCGTAGTGTTCATGCAAAAACATACTATGTCTGCAAAATCACAGTATATCTGTTATGTTATAGAATTACTACTAAGGCATAGTATTTCTACCAAATCAAAGTATTCCTTCAAAATCATATTATTACTGCAATTTCATAGTATTTGAGTGAAATCGTAGTATTTGTGCAAAAACATACTATGTCTGCAAAATCACAGTATATCTGTTATGTTATAGTATTACTACTAAGGCATGGTATTTCTACCAAATCATAGTATTCCTTCAAAATCATAGTATTACTGCAATTTCATAGTATTTGAGCAAAATCGTAGTATTTGTGCAAAAACATACTATGTCTGCAAAATCACAGTATATCTGTTATGTTATAGTATTACTACTAAGGCATGGTATTTCTACCAAATCACAGTATTCCTTCAAAATCGTAGTATTACTGCAATTTCATAGTATTTGAGCGAAATCGTAGTATTTGTGCAAAAACATACTATGTCTGCAAAATGACAGTATATCTGTTATGTTAAAGTATTACTACTAAGTCACAGTATTTCTGCCAATTCGTAGTATTTGTACTAAATCATGGTACTTGTGCCAAATCATAGTATTTTTTGCAAATCATAGTATTCGAACCAAAACATAGTATTTGTACGCAGTCATAGTATGTCTTCTAAATCATAGTATTTCAATAAAATCTCAGTAGTTGTGCTAAAACGCAGTATTATTGCCAAATCATAGTATTTGTACTGAAACATAGTATTTCTGCCCAATCATAGTATTTGTACTAAATCATAGTACTTATGCCAAATCATGGTATTTTGCCATATTGTGCAGAGTTCTGCAAAAACATAGACTGTCTGCAAAATCATAGTATATCTATTTTGTTATAGTATTACTACTAAGTCGTAGACTTTCTATTTTAATATAGTATATCTGCTGAACATAGTATATGTGCCAAATCATAGTATTTAAAGCAAATCATAGTATTTGTGCTAAAACATAGTATTTCTGCCACATTATAGTATTTGTGTAAAACCAGAATGTCTGCAAAATCATCATACATCTGTTATGTTATAGTATTACTGCTAAGGCATAGTATTTCTGCAAAATCATAGTATTTTTGCAGAAACATAGTATTTCTGGTTAATTATAGTATTACTACTAAATAATAGTATTTCTGCCTAATCATAGTATTTGTTTCAAATCATAGCATCTGAACCAAATCATAGTACTTGTGCCAAAACATTGTATTTGTACAAAGTCGTAGTATGTCTTCTAAATCATAGTATTTCAATCAAATCTCAGGAGTTGTGCTAAAACGCAGTATTATTGCCAAATCATAGTATTTGTACCCAAACATATTAGTTCAACTTATTTAACTCTTCTCAACAGCCCAACACCTCTTCTTCACCGTTTCAGCAGAATTGTGAGTTTTTTCACCCCTTTTCAGCACAAATCCCAGCTTTTTAAAGTGTTTTCAACAGAAATCTCTTTTCAGTAGAGATTCTGCTGATTCACCTATTTTAAGCAGAATTTTCAGCCTTTCACCTCTTATCAGTACAAATCTCAGTATCTTCTGCTCATTTCAGAAGAAACTTTTTCACCTCTTTTCAGTACAAATTTGAACTTCTTTACCCCTTTGAAGCAGAATCTTTGCTTTTTCACCTCTTTTCAGCAAAAAATTCTGCATCTTCACCTGTTTTCAGCAGAATTTTTCAGTTTCTTTACTGCCATACAATTTTCGCAGCTTTTCATCTTTTTCAGTCATTTTAAGCAGACAGCTTCGGCGTTAAGGCATCCACACAGCATTTTCGCAGGAAATGCAAATTTTTCTAGTTCTTTATTATTATTCTTCTAGTTGCTTCCGTACACTTTTTGGCACTTAACTACTTCCTCAGTTTTCAGCCGATTTTCTCAGTTCAAACTCTATACTGTTCTGCTCTTTCTGCTCTTTCCGGCAATGATTTTTGATGTTTATTACTTTTATACTTTTTAAAATATTACACTTTTTTCCTTTAATTTGTCCCATTGAAATGAATGGAAATCTTCAGAAATTCTGCTAAAACTTGCTTGTTTTTGAAAGTTAACTACTTCCTCATACTTTCACCTAGAAACTCCATTCAAACTTTAAAATGTTCTCAAATTATTGGGCTATTCCTGTATGATTCAGCTTTTTCAGATCTTCTACCATTTTAATTTTATACCTCTTTAAGTTTTCAGTTGCAAAATTGTGATTTTTCAGAAAATACATGCGTTGTTATGGTTGCTATGCAATTAACTCAGAGTGGACAGTGGAAATTTCTGAATTTTCTCTTCTTGTCTGAACAACTTCTTGCAACTCGCTCAATTTCCACTCAACCCCCACAAAGTATACATCAAAACGTAGGTATTTTTGCTGGCTTTCAGAAATTGTCACTATCATTGTTGTGGGACTTACAGAATTTTGCCAAATCTCCTCAGAGCAACACAAAGTCTGTAAAGTCTCCTTAGAGAGTCAATGGAGAGTTTGTTCAAAATCAGCGCTGGATTTCTCTAATGACAGGCATTTTCAAATCGTCATATCTCCTTAATGAAACAAAGTTGACACATGACGCTTGTGCCAATATATCTTCAGACACCCCTGATGCTCACAATTCAAGAATTTTTTTCTCACCTATTACCGTTTGGCCATGAATTACATTTGTTTGAGGGTAGGAAATTCGTGCCTTGCTCAGATCTCTTCAGATTTCAAACTCTGGAAATGAGGCACTTTTTTCTCTCGTCATATCTTTTTGATGGATTTCCACAGAGACCTGAAAATTCCCATGACTGTTCACCAAAGCCTGCTGTTTCTTACGGTGAAAGAATCATTTTGATGCTCCATATAGATTTAGAGTTACAAAACGTTGTTTGAGGGCAAGTCAAGGCAGTTTTGCTTCGCCTCTACTCAGTTACAGTGTATTACAAGTCATATATCTTCAATAATTTATATTTTATCTCTGAATTATGAAGACCTGCAGATTCCCCCATCTCTTCTGAACAAAACGGTGTCAGAATGAGCATTGTAGCCCCTACGGTTAGGAAATTATGGCCATTTGTTCGAGGGGAATCCTGAATGTGAGAAATACACTGAAGAAAACCCATAGCTCTCTCTGTGTCTGTGTGTGTAAGTGCTGATTACAGCAGGTGCAGCCAATTTAGCTGTCCTAGATATACCAAGCCCAGACTCTCAACAGCCCCTGTACACTTTGCTCTCTGTGTATGTGTGTGTGTATCAATATTTCTCCCATGTTAAAGTATTACTCCTCCATAATAGTATTTCTGCTAAATCAAAGTACTTCTACTACATCTCAGTACTTCTGCTACATCATAGTATTTTTGAAAATTCATGGTGTTTGTGCCAAATCATGGTTTTGGGGCAAAACCATAATATTTATTTTATGTTATAGTATTACTACTAAGTGGAGGAATGTCTGTTATGTTATTGCATATTTACTGAATACACTATATCTGCCAAATCATAGTATTTATCCCAAATCATAGTATTTATGCAAAATTGCAGTATTTCTGCTAAAAAGCAGAAATAGTACGTTTTAGCAGAAATTTTTGTCAAAAGATATTATTTATGTTAAAACATAGTATTTCTGCTAAATCATAGTATTTCTGCCAAATCATAGTATTTGTACTAAGTCATAGTACTTGTGCCAAATCATAGTATTTGTACCCAATCATAGAATTTCTGCCATATCATCATATTTGTGCCAAGTCATGGTTTTTTTTTGCCAAATCATGGTATTTGTGCCAGATCATGTTATTTGTGCCCAATTAAAATTTCTGTTATGTTATAGTATATCTCCTGATTATAGTATATGTGCCAAATCATAGTATTTATAGCAAATCATAGTATTTGTGCCCAAACATAGTATTTCTGCCAAATTGTAGTATTCCTTCAAAATCATAGTATTACTGCAATTTCATAGTATTTGAGCAAAATTGTAGTATTTGTGGAAAAACATATTGTCTGTTAAATCACAGTATATGTGTTATGTTATAGTATTACTAATAAGGCATAGCATTTCTACCTAATCATAGTATTCCTTCAAAATCATAGTATTACTGCAATTTCATAGTATTTGAGCAAAACTGTAGTATATGTGCAAAAACATACTATTTCTGCAAAATCACAGTATATCTGTTATGTTAAAGTATTACTACTAAGTCACAGTATTTCTGCCAATTAGTAGTATTTCTACTAAATCATGGTACTTGTGCCAAATCACAGTATTTCTGCCACATTGTGCTAGTTGTGCAACAACATAGACTGTCTGCAAAATCATAGTATATCTATTATGTTATAGTATTATTACTAAGTCGTAGACTCTCTATTTTGTTATAGTATATCTGCTGAATACAGTGTATGTGCCAAATCATAGTATTTATAGCAAATCATAGTATTTGTGCTAAAACATAGTATTTCTGCCACATTATAGTATTTGTGTAAAACCAGAATGTCTGCAAAATCATCATATATCTGTTATGTTATAGTATTACTACTAAGGCATAATATTTCTGGAAAATCATAGTATTTCAACTAAATAACAGTATTTCTGCCAAATCATAGTATTTGTTTCAAATCATGGCATCTGAACCAAATCATAGTATTTGTGCCAAAACATTGTATTTGTACAAAGTCATAATATCTTTTCTAAATCATAGTATTTCAATCAAATCTCAGTAGTTGTGCTAAAACGCAGTATTATTGCCAAATCATAGTATTTCTGCCAAATTATAGTATTTGTACCCAATCATAGTATTTGTGCCATATCATCGCATTTGTCAGTTCAACTTATTTAACTCTTCTCAACAGCCCAACACCTCTTCTTCACCCCGTTTCAACAGAATTGTGAGTTTTTTCACTCCTTTTCAGCACAAATCCCAGCTTTTTCAGGTGTTTTCAACAGAAATCTCTTTTTTAGCAGACATTCTGCTGATTCACCTGTTTTCAGTGCAACGTTCTACTTCTTTACCTCTTTTCAGTAGAAATTCTGCTGATTCACCTATTTTAAGCAGAATTTTCAGCCTTTCACCTCTTATCAGTACAAATCGCAGTATCTTCTGCTCATTTCAGAAGAAACCTCTTCACCTCTTTTCAGTTCAAATGTGGACTTCTTTACCTCTTTTAAGCAGAATCTTTGCCTTTTCACCTCTTTTCAGCAAAAGTTTCTGTTTTTTCACCTGTTTTCAGCAAAATTTTTCAGTTTCTTTACTGCCATACAATTTTTGCAGCTTTTCATCTTTTTCAGTCATTTTCAGCAGACAGCTTCAGCGTTCCGGCATCCACACAGCATTTTCGCAGGAAATGCAAATTTTTCTAGTTGTGTGGATGCCCTCAAAGGGCTTCCACACTATTGAGTTCCTGTTTCTCTTTATTCTTTATACTTTATTCTGGTTGCTTCCGTACGTTTTTTGCCGTTTAACTACTTCCTCAGTTTTCAGCCGATTTTCTCAGTTCAAACTCTAAACTGTTCTGCTATTTCTGCTAATGTGTGCTATGACTTTTGGTGTTTATTACTATTATACTTTTTAAAATATTACACTTTTTTCCTTTTTTTTGTCCCATTGAAATGAATGGAAATCTTCTGAAATTCTGCTAAAACTTGCTTGTTTTTGAAACTTAACTACTTCCTCATACTTTCACCTAGAAACTCCATTCAAACTTTAAAATGTTCTCAGATTATTGGGCTATTCCTGTATGATTCAGCTTTTTCAGATCATCTACCGTTTTAATTTTATACCTCTTTAAGTTTTCAGTTGCAAAATTTTGATTTTTCAGAAAATACATGCGTTGTTATGGTTGCTATGCAATTAACTCAGAGTGTGCACTTGTCCATTCTGAATTTTCTCTTCATGTCTGAACAACTTCTTGCTACTCGCTCAGTTTCCACTCAACCCCCACAAATTATACATCAAAACGTAGGTATTTTTGCTGGCTTTCAGAAAATGTCACTATCATTCTTGTGGGATTTACAGATTTTTTGCAAATCTCCTCAGAGCAACACAAGGTCTGAAAACGCTCCATTGAAACTCTATGGAGAGTTTGTTCAAAATCAGCGCTGGATTTCTCTAATGAGAGGCATTTTCAAATCGTCATATCTCATTAATGAAACAATGTTGAGACATGAGGCTTGTGCCAATATATCTTCAGACATCCCTGATGCTCACAATTCAAGAATTTTTTCCTCACCTATTACCGTTTGGCCATGAATTACACTTGTTTGAGGATAGGAAATTTGTCCCTCGCTCAGATTTCTTCAGATTTCAATCTCTGGAAATGAGGCACTTTTTTCTCTCGTCATATCTTTTTGATGGATTTCAACAGAGACCTGAAAATTTCCATGACTGTTCACCAAAGCCTGCTGTTTCTTACAGTGAAAGAATGATGTTGATACGCCATATAGATTTAGAGTTACAAAACGTTGTTTGAGGGCAAGTCAAGGCAGTTTTGCTTCGCCTCTACTCAGTTACAGTGTATTACAAGTCATATATCTTCAATAATTTACATTTTATCTCTGAATTATGAAGACCTGCAGATTCCCCCATCTCTTCTGAACAAAAGGGTGTCAGAATGACCGTTCTAGCTCCTACGGTTAGGAAATTATGGCCATTTGTTTGAGGGGAATCCTGAATGTGAGAAATACACTGAAGAAAACCCATAGCTCTCTCTGTGTCTGTGTGTGTAAGGGCTGATTACAGCAGGTGCAGCCAATTTAGCTGACCTAGATATGCCAAGCCCAGACTCTTAACAGCCCCTGTACACTTTGCTCTCTGTGTATGTGTGTGTGTGTGTGTGTGTGTATCAATATTTCTCCCATGTTAAAGTATTACTTCTCCATAATAGTATTTGTGCTAAATCAAAGTACTTCTACTACATCTTAGTACTTCTGCTCAATCACAGTATTTCTGCTAAATCATAGCATTTTTGAAAAATCATGGTATTTGTGCCAAATCATGGTTTTGGGGCCAAACCAATAATATTTATTTCATGTTATGAGATTACTACTAAGTGGAGGAATGTCCGTTATGTTATAGTATATGTGCTGAATATAGTGTATCTGCCAAATCATAGTATTTATCCCAAATCATAGTATTTATGCAAAATTACAGTATTTCTGCTAAAAATCAGAAATAGTACCTTTTAGCAGAAATTTCTGTCAAAAGATTTTATTTATGTTAAAACATAGTATTTCTGCTAAATCATAGTATTTGTGCCAAATCATAGTATTTGTAGTAAGTCATAGTACTTGTGCCAAATCATAGTATTTGTACCCAATCATAGTATTTCTGTCATATCATCGTATTTGTGCCAAATCATGCTATTTGTGCCAAATCATGTTATTTGTGCCCAATTAAAATTCTGTTATGTTATAGTATTACTACTAAGTCGTAGAATTTCTGTTATGTTATAGTATATCTGCTGATTATAGTATATGTGCCAAATCATAGTATTTATACCAAATCATAGTATTTGTGCCCAAACATACTACAATTTGGCAGAAATACTATTTGTACATAAACATAGAATGTCTACAAAATCATAGTATATCTGTCATGTTATAGTATTACTACTGAGGCATAGTATTTCTACCAAATCATAGTATTCCTTCATAGTATTTGAGCGAAATCGTAGTATTTGTGCAAAAACATACTATGTCTGCAAAATCACAGTATATCTGTTATGTTATAGTATTACTACTAAGGCATAGTATTTCTACCAAATCAAAGTATTCCTTCAAAATCATAGTATTACTGCAATTTCATAGTATTTGAGTGAAATCGTAGTATTTGTGGAAAAACATACTATGTCTGCAAAATCACAGTATATCTGTTATGTTATAGTATTACTACTAAGGCATAGTATTTCTACCAAATCATAGTATTCCTTCAAAATCATAGTATTACTGCAATTTCATAGTATTTGAGTGAAATCGTAGTATTTGTGCAAAAACATACTATGTCTGCAAAATAACAGTATATCTGTTATGTTAAAGTATTACTACTAAGTCACAGTACTTCTGCCAATACGTAGTATTTGTACCAAATCATGGTACTTGTGCCAAATCATAGTATTTTTTACAAATCATAGTATTCAAACCAAAACATAGTATTTTTACGAAGTCATAGTATTTCTTCTAAATCATAGTATTTCAATCAAATCTCAGTAGTTGTGCTGAAATGCAGTATTATTGCCAAATCATAGTATTTGTACTGAAACATAGTATTTCTGCCAATAAGAGTATTTCTACTAAATCATAGTACTTGTGCCAAATCATAGTATTTATGCCACATTGTGCTAGTTGTGGAAAAACATAGACTGTCTGCAAAATCATAGTATATCTATTATGTTATAGTATTACTACTAAGTCGTAGACTCTCTATTTTGTTAAAGTATATCTGCTGATACAGTATATGTGCCAAATCATACTATTTTTAGCAAACCATAGTATTTGTGCTAAAACATAGTATTTCTGCCAAATTGTAGTATTTGTGCAAAAACATAGAATGCCTGCAAAATCATAGTATATCTGTTATGTTATAGTATTACTACTAAGGCATAGTATTTCTATCAAATCATAGTATTCCTTCAAAATCATAGTATTACTGCAATTTCATAGTATTTGAGCGAAATCGTAGTATTTGTGCAAAAACATACTATGTCTGCAAAATCACAGTATATCTGTTATGTTATAGTATTACTACTAAGGCGTAGTATTTCTACCTAATCATAGTACTCCTTCAAAATCATAGTATTACTGCAATTTCATAGTATTTGAGCAAAATCGTAGTATTTGTGCAAAAACATACTATGTCTGCAAAATCACAGTATATCTGTTATGTTATAGTATTACTACTAAGGCGTAGTATTTCTACCTAATCATAGTACTCCTTCAAAATCATAGTATTACTGCAATTTCATAGTATTTGAGCAAAATCGTAGTATTTGTGCAAAAACATATTATGTCTGCAAAATCACAGTATATATGTTATGTTATAGTATTACTACTAAGGCGTAGTATTTCTACCTAATCATAGTATTCCTTCAAAATCATAGTATTACTGCAATTTCATAGTATTTGAGCGAAATCGTAGTATTCGTGCAAAAACATACTATGTCTGCAGAAATCACATTATATCTGCTATGTTATAGTATTACTACTAAGGCATAGTATTTCTACCAAATCATGGTATTCCTTCAAAATCATAGTATTACTGCAATTTCATAGTATTTGAGCGAAATCGTAGTATTCGTGCAAAAACATACTATGTCTGCAGAAATCACATTATATCTGCTATGTTATAGTATTACTACTAAGGCATAGTATTTCTACCAAATCAAAGTTTTCCTTCAAAATCATAGTATTACTGCAATTTCATAGTATTTGAGCGAAATCGTAGTATTTGTGCAAAAACATACAATGTCTGCAAAATCACAGTATATCTGTTATGTTATAGTATTACTACTAAGTCGTAGACTTTCTGTTTTGTTATAGTATATGTGCTGAATATAGTATATGTGCCAAATCATAGTATTTATAGCAAATCATAATATTTGTGCTAAAACATAGTATACTGCCACATTATAGTATTTGTGTAAAACCAGAATGTCTGCAAAATCATCATATATCTGTGATGTTATAGTATTACTACTAAGGCATAGTATTTCTGCAAAATCATAGTATTTTTGCAGAAACGTACCTCTGGTAAATCACAGTATTTCTACTAAATAATAGTATTTCTGCCAAATCATAGTATTTGTTTGAAATCATAGCATTCGAACCAAATCATAGTATTTGTGCCAAAACATTGTATTTGTACAAAGTCATAATATTTCTTCTAAATCATAGTATTTCAATCAAATCTCAGTAGTTGTGCTAAAACGCAGTATTTTTGCCAAATCATAGTATTTGTACCCAAACATATCAGTTCAACTTATTTAACTCTTCTCAACAGCCCAACACCTCTTCTTCACCCCTTTTCAGCACAAATCCCAGCTTTTTCAGGTGTTTTCAATAGAAACTTCTTTTTTAGCAGACATTCTGCTGATTCACCTGTTTTCAGTGCAACGTTCTACTTCTTTACCTCTTTTCAGTAGAAATTCTGCTGATTCACCTATTTTAAGCAGAATTTTCAGCCTTTCACCTATCAATACAAATCTCAGTATCTTCTGCTCATTTCAGAGGAAACCCTTTCACCTCTTTTCAGTACAAATTTGAACTTCTCTACCCCTTTGAAGCAGAATCTTTGCCTTTTCACCTCTTTTCAGCAAAAGTTTCTGTTTTTTCACTTGTTTTCAGCATAATTTTTCAGTTTCTTTACTGCCATACAATTTTTGCAGCTTTTCATCTTTTTCAGTCATTTTCAGCAGACAGCTTCAGCGTTAAGGCATCCACACAGCATTTTCGCAGGAAATGCAAATTTTTTTCTAGTTATTCTTCAAGTTGCTTCCGTACGTTTTTTGCCGTTTAACTACTTTCTCAGTTTTCAGCCGATTTTCTCAGTTCAAACTCTAAACTGTTCTGCTCTTTCTGCTAATGGTTGCTATGACTTTTGGTGTTTATTACTATTATACTTTTTAAAATATTACACTTTTTTCCTTTTTTTTTGTCCCATTGAAACGAATGGAAATCTTCTGAAATTCTGCTAAAACTCGCTTGTTTTTGAAACGTAACTACTTCCTCATACTTTCACCCAGAAACTCCATTCAAACTTTAAAATGTTCTCAGATTATTGGGCTATTCCTGTATGATTCAGCTTTTTCAGATCTTCTACCGTTTTAATCTTATACCTCTTTAAGTTTTCAGTTGCAAAATTGTGATTTTTCAGAAAATACATGCGTTGTTATGGTTGCTATGCAATTAACTCAGAGTGTGCACTTGTCCTTTCTGAATTTTCTCTTCATGTCTGAACAACTTCTTGCTACTCGCTCAATTTCCACTCAACCCCCACAAATTATACATCAAAATGTAGGTATTTTTGCTGGCTTTCAGAAAATGTCCCTATCATTGTTGTGGGATTTAAAGAGGTTTTGCAAATCTCCTCAGAGCAACACAAAGTCTTAAAACTCTCCATAGAAAGTCAATGCAGAGTTTGTTCAAAATCAGCGCTGGATTTCTCTAATGACAGGCATTTTCAAATCGTCATATCTCCTTAACAAAATAAAGTTGAGACATGACGCTTGTGCCAATATATCTTCAGACATCCCTGATGCTCACAATTCAAGAATTTGTTCCTCACCTATTACCGTTTGGCCATGAATTACACTTGTTTGAGGATAGGAAATTTGTCCCTCGCTCAGATTTCTTCAGATTTCAAACTCTGGAAATGAGGCACTTTTTTCTCTCGTCATATCTTTTTGATGGATTTCAACAGAGACCTGAAAATTCCCATGACTGTTCACCAAAGCCTGCTGTTTCTTACGGTGAAAGAATGATTTTGATGGTCCATATAGATTTAGAGTTACAAAACGTTGTTTGAGGGCAAGTCAAGGCAGTTTTGCTTTGCCTCTACTCAGTTACAGTGTATTACAAGTCATATATCTTCAATAATTTATATCTTATCTCTGAATTATGAAGACCTGCAGATTCCCCCATCTCTTCTGAACAAAACGGTGTTAGAATGAGCGTTCCAACCCCTACGGTTAAGAAATTATGGCCATTTGTTCGAGGGGAATCCTGAATGTGAGAAATACACTGAAGAAAACCCATAGCTCTCTCTGTGTCTGTGTGTGTAAGTGCTGATTACAGCAGGTGCAGTCAATTTAGCTGACCTAGATATGCCAAGCCCAGACTCTCAACAGCCCCTGTACACTTTGCTCTCTGTGTATGTGTGTGTGTATCAATATTTCTCCCATGTTAAAGTATTACTCCTCCATAATAGTATTTGTGCTAAATCAAAGTACTTTTACTATATCTTAGTACTTCTGCTCAATCATAGTATTTCTGCTGAATCATAGTATTTTTGCCATATCATGGTATTTGTGATAAAGCATTGTATTTCCACAAAATAACAGTATTATGTACTGTTATATTATTACTGCTTATAGTATTTCTGCCAAATCATAATATAACTGCAAAATAAAGATTTTTGAGCCAAATCATAGTGTTTGTGCTAAATCCTAGTAATTCTGCTCAGTGATATAATTTCTGCTATGCTGTAGTGCTTTTTGCTAGATTATAGAATTTCTTCTAAATCAAAGTATTTCATGTAAATCATAGAGCGGTTTTTACAGTCATCTTACTGTTAAGCCATAAATTACGTTTGTTTAAGGGTGGAAATCTGTCCTCCTCTCACTTTTCAAACTCTGAAAATGAAGCCGTTTCTTCTCTCATCATATCTCCGCGACGGAGGTACAAAGAGCTATGAAAATCGCAGTCAAAGTTCAGCAAAGTCTGCTCATTCACCCAGTACAAGAATCGTGCTTCTATCCCACCTAGTTTTGGAGTTACACGACGTTTTGTAACTCCAAAAATCGGCGTTTTACGCCTCTCACCGCGATCTAAATCTGACAGTTCATCTCCCCGTTTTCCAAGCTGCTGCTCTGTTTCCCAGTGGCGCAGTTGGTAATGACGCCGGTCGGCAATCCAAAGATCACGGGTTCAATTCCACCTTCGTCAACATTTTTTTTTTTTCCCTAGAAATTAATACACTATCACATACAAGTAATTCATATTCATCATTTATTACAATTCTGCAAAGTTTTATGATTTTAGCAGCTTTTCTAATATGGACCTCAGATTCTTCTTAACACTCCATGGCACAAATACTCTTCCCTTTAGGCTCTGTGTATCTGTGTGTGTATCAATATTTTTCCCATTTTAAAGTATTACTCCTCCATAATTGCATTTCTGTTAAATCAAAGTACTTTTACTACATCTTAGTACTTCTGCTCAATCATAGTATTTCTGCTAAATCATAGTATTTTTGCCATATCATGGTATTTGTGCCAAAACATTGTATTTGTACAAAGTCATAATATTTCTTCTAAATCATATTATTTCAATCAAATCTCAGGAGTTGTGCTAAAACACAGTATTATTACCAAATCATAGTATTTGTACCCAAACATATCTGTTCAACTTATTTAACTCTTCTCAACAGTCCAACACCTGTTCTTCACCCCGTTTCAGCAGAATTGAGTTTTTTCACCCCTTTTCAGCACAAATCCCAGCTTTTTCAGGTATTTTCAACAGAAATCTCTTTTATTTCTGATTGCTGATGTCTTTGTTTTTCAGCCATCCGCCCCCTTTCCAGGTGGCGCAATCAGTAATGACACGGCTCTGCAGCATAAAGGTCGTGGGTTCAATCCCACCTTGGTCGACATTTCTTTTTCACTACAAATTTATACACTATCACAGACCTGTAATTTATATTGCTAATTTTTTTCACTACAAATGAGTAGTGCAAAAACATACTATGTCTGCAACATCACAGTATATCTGTTATGTTATAGTATTACTACTAAATCACATTATTTCTGCCAATTCAAGGAGGCTGACTGTTACTAAGTGCATCAGTGTACATAGGTCATCTGTTGTGTTGGAGTGCCCCCTTGTGGCGCCTTTTGGGTAGTGCCTTAGTAAACGTGAACACTGCAAAGTTGTATCAGACTGGTTTTTAGTGGAGGAATTTTTTGCCAGTTTCTTTCATCTTTAATCCGTATTCATGTTGTAATGTAGTAGTACCACAATATGGCAGAAACACTATGTTTTGGCACAAATACTTTGCTTTGGTATACTTTAGCTTCTTCACCCCTTTTCAGCAAAATTTTCATTTTTTTCACCCCTTTTCAGCACAAATTCCAGCTTTTTTGGCTGTTTTCAGAAAAAAAAAACTCTTTTCAGCAGAAACTCTGCTGATTCATCTCTTTTTAGCGCAAGTTTCTGCTTCTTTGCCTCTTTTCTGCAGAAATTCTGCTGATTCACCTCTTTTTCTGCAAAATTTTCAGCCTTTTCAAAAGGCTGAAAATTATTACCAAAATTATTATTACCAAACAGTATTATTACCAAATCATAGTATTTGTACCCAAACATATCTGTTCAACTTATTTAACTCTTCTCAACAGTCCAACACCTCTTCTTCACCCCGTTTCAGCAGAATTGAGTTTTTTCACCCCTTTTCAGCACAAATCCCAGCTTTTTCAGGTGTTTTCAACAGAAACCTCTTTTATTTCTGATTGCTGATGTCTTTGTTTTTCAGCCGCCCATACTCTTCCCAGGTGGCACAATCAGTAATGACACGGCTCTGCAGCATAAAGGTCGTGGGTTCAATCCCACCTTGGTCAACATTTTTTTTTCACTACAAATTTATACACTATCACAGACCTGTCATTTATATTGCTAATTTTTTTCACTACAAACGAGTAGTACAAAAACATACTATGTCTGCAACATCACAGTATATCTGTTATGTTATAGTATTACTACTAAATCACAGTATTTCTGCCAATCCACGGAGGCTGACTGTTACTAAGTGCATCAGTGTACATAGGTCATCTCTTGTGTTGGAGTGCCCTCTTGTGGCGCCTTTTGGGTAGTGCCTTAAACATGAACACTGCAAAGAACTGGTATCAGCCTGGTTTGTAGTGGAGGAATTTGTTGCCAGTTTCTTTCATCTTTAATCCGTATTCATGTTGTAATGTAGTAGTACCACAATATGGCAGAAACACTATGTTTTGGCACAAATACTTTGATTTGGTATACTTTAGCTTCTTCACCCCTTTTCAGAAGGTCTGCTGATTGAACTCTTTTCAGCAGAATTCTGCTCATTTACCTCTTTTCAGCAGAAGTTCTGCTGATTGAACTCTTTTCAGCAGAATTTTCAGAATTTTCACTTCTTTTCAGCCCAAATTCTGCAAAATGTTCAGCCTTTTCACCTCTTATTAGCGCAAATCTCAGCTGTTTTCAGAAAAAAACTCTTTTGAGCAGAAGTTCTGCTGATTCTTCTCTTTTCAGTGCAACTTTCTGCTTCTTTACCTCTTTTCAGCAGAAATTCTGCTGATTCACCTCTTTTCTGCAAAATTTTCAGCCTTTTCACCTCTTACCAGCACAATTCTCAGCACCTTCTGCTCATTTCAGCAGAATTGTCCGTCTCTCCACCTCTTCTTTGTGAGAATGAGTTTGGGTCCGTGAGATGAGTAGCTGCCTTGACCTCTGGAGGCCCCGGTTCGGATCCTTCTCAGGGTGACATTTTTTTTTCACCACCATACAACTTTATGCAACTTTTCATCTTTTTCAGCTTTTCAGCAGACAGCTTCAGCGTTAAGGCATCCACACAGCATTTTCGCAGGAAATGCAAATTTTTCTAGTTATTCTTCAAGTTGCTTCCGTACGTTTTTTGCCGTTTAACTACTTCCTCAGTTTTCAGCCGATTTTCTCAGTTCAAACTCTAAACTGTTCTGCTCTTTCTGCTAATGGTTGCTATGACTTTTGGTGTTTATTACTATTATACTTTTTAAAATATTACACTTTTTTCCTTTAATTTGTCCCATTGAAATGAATGGAAATCTTCAGAAATTCTGCTAAAACTTGCTTGTTTTTGAAACTTAACTACTTCCTCATACTTTCACCTAGAAACTCCATTCAAACTTTAAAATGTTCTCAGATTATTGGGCTATTCCTGTATGATTCAGCTTTTTCAGATCTTCTACCATTTTAATTTTATACCTCTTCAAGTTTTCAGTTGCAAAATTGTGATTTTTCAGAAAATACATGCGTTGTTATGGTTGCTATGCAATTAACTCAGAGTGTGCACTTGTCCTTTCTGAATTTTCTCTTCATGTCTGAACAACTTCTTGCTAATCGCTCAATTTCCACTCAACCCACACAAATTATACATCAAAACGTAGGTATTTTTGCTGGCTTTCAGAAAATGTCACTATCATTGTTGTGGGACCTACAGATGTTTTGCAAATCTCCTCAGAGCAACACAAAGTCTGAACAGTCTCCACAGAAAGTCAATGGAGAGTTTGTTCAAAATCACCGCTGGATTTCTCTAATGAGAGGCATTTTGCAGTATTTCTGCTAAAAAGCAGAAATAGTACTTTTTAGCAGAAATTTCTGTCAAAAGATATTATTTATGTTAAAACATAGTATTTCTGCTAAATCATAGTATTTGTGCCAAATCATAGTATTTGTACTAAGTCATAGTACTTGTGCCAAATCACAGTATTTGTACCCAATCATAGTATTTCTGCCATATCATTGTATTTGTGCCAAATCATGGTATTTTTTTGCCAAATCATGGTATTTGTGCCAGATCATGTTATTTGTGCCCAATTACAATTTCTGTTATGTTATAGTATTACTACTAAGTCGTAGAATTTCTGTTATGTTATAGTATATCTGCTGATTATAGTATATGTGCCAAATCATAGTATTTATAGCAAATCATAGTACTTGTGCCCAAACATAGTATTTCTTGCCAAATTGTAGTATTTGTGCAAAAACATACTATGTCTGCAAAATCACAGTATATCTGTTATGTTATAGTATTAGTACTAAGGCATAGTATTTCTACCAAATCATAGTATTCCTTCAAAATCATAGTATTACTGCAATTTCATAGTATTTGAGCGAAATCGTAGTATTCGTGCAAAAACATACTATGTCTGCTAAATCACAGTATATCTGTTATGTTAAAGTATTACTAGTAAGTCACAGTATTTCTGCCAATTCGTAGTATTTGTACTAAATCATGGTACTTGTGCCAAATCATAGTATTTTTTGCAAATCATAGTATTTCAATCAAATCTCAGTAGTTGTGCTGAAACGCAGTATTATTGCCAAATCAATAATACTGCGTACTGCACATTCAGGGGAATCCTGAATGTGAGAAATACACTGAAGAAAACCCATAGCTCTCTCTGTGTCTGTGTGTGTAAGTGCTGATTACAGCAGGCGCAGCCAATTTAGCTGAACTAGATATACCAAGCCCAGACTCTTAACAGCCACTGTTCCCTTTAGGCTCTGTGTATGTGTGTGTGTATCAATATTTCTCCCATGTTAAAGTATTACTCCTCCATAATAGTATTTCTGCTAAATCAAAGTACTTCTACTACATCTTAGTACTTCTGCTCAATCATAGTAATTCTGGGTAATCATAGTATTTTTGCCAAATCATGGTATTTGTGCCAAATCATGGTTCTGGGGCCAAATCATGATATAAATTTCATGTGATGAGATTACTACTAAGTGGAGGAATGTCTGTTATGTTATAGTATATGTGCTGAATATAGTATATCTGCCAAATCATAGTATTTATCTCAAATCATAGTATTTATGCAAAATTGCAGTATTTCTGCTAAAAAGCAGAAATAGTACTTTTTAGCAGAAATTTCTGTCAAAAGATATTATTTATGTTAAAACATAGTATTTCTGCTAAATCATAGTATTTGTGCCAAATCATAGTATTTGTACTAAGTCATAGTACTTGTGCCAAATCACAGTATTTGTACCCAATCATAGTATTTCTGCCATATCATTGTATTTGTGCCAAATCATGGTATTTTTTTGCCAAATCATGGTATTTGTGCCAGATCATGTTATTTGTGCCCAATTAAAATTTCTGTTACGTTATAGTATTACTACTAAGTCGTAGAATTTCTGTTATGTTATAGTATATCTGCTGATTATAGTATATGTGCCAAACACATCACAGTATATCTGTTATGTTAAAGTATTACTAGTAAGTCACAATATTTCTGCCAATTCGTAGTATTTGTACTAAATAATGGTACTTGTGCCAAATCATAGTATTTTTTGCAAATCATAGTATTCGAACCAAAACATAGTAGTATTTGTACGAAGTCATAGTATTTCTTCTAAATCATAGTATTTCAATCAAATCTCAGTAGTTGTGCTGAAACGCAGTATTATTGCCAAATCATAGTATTTGTACTGAAACATAGTATTTATGCTAATAAGAGTAATTCTACTAAATCATAGTACTTGTGCCAAATCATAATATTTCTGCCACATTGTGCTAGTTGTGCAAAAACATAGACTGTCTGCAAAATCATAGTATATCTGTTATGTTATAGTATTACTACTAAGGCATAGTATTTCTACCAAATCATAGCATTCCTTCAAAACCATAGTATTACTGCAATTTCATAGTATTTGAGCGAAATCGTACCATATGTGCAAAAACGTACTATGTCTTCAACATCACAGTATATCTGTTATGTTATAGTATTACTACTAAGTCACAGTATTTCTGCCAATTCGTAGTATTTGTACTAAATCATACTACTCGTGCCAAATCATAGTATTCAAATCAAAATATAGATTACAGTGTTTCTGCAAAAACATTGTATTTCTGCTTAATCATAGTATTTCTCTCATCTTACAGTACTCAATTATAGTATTTGTGCCAAAGTTTAGTATTTCTGCCAAATCATATTATCTCTGCTAAATCATAGTGTCTGCCAAATCATAGTATTTGTGCCAAATTATGGGATTTTGCCAAAACATGGTACTTGTGCCAAATTATAGTATTTGTGCCCAATTAATATTTCTGTTATGTTATAGTATTACTACTTAGTCGTAGAATTTCTGTTATGTTCTGCCAAATCATAGTATTACGGCTATTTCAAAGTATTTGAGTGAAATTACAGTGTTTTTGCAAAAACATTGTATTTCTGCTAAATCATAGTTTTTCTGTTATCTTAAAGTACTTGCACTCAATTATAGTATTTGTGCCAAAGTTTAGTATTTCTGTCAAATCATATTATCTCTGCTAAATCATAGTGTCTGCCAAATCATAATATTTGTGCCTAAGCGCAGCATTTGTACCAAAACATAGTATTGTTGCTATATCATAGTATTTCTGCCAAATCATAGTATTTGTCCTAAAGCATAGTATTTCAACAAAATCACAGTATTTCTGCTATGTTATCGCTGTATTACGTAGTGGCTAAGTAGGAGGCTGACTGTTACTAAGTGCATCAGTGTACATAGGTCATCTCTTGTGTTGGAGTGCCCTCTTGTGGCGCCCTTTGGGTAGTGCCTTAGTAAACGTGAACACTGCAAAGAAGTGGTATCAGACTGGTTTGCAGTCGAGGAATTTGTTGCCAGTTTCTTTCATCTTTAATCCGTATTAATGTTGTAATGTAGTAACTTTTGTGGCACAAATACCACAATATGGCAGAAATACTATGTTTTGGCACAAATACTTTGCTTTGGTATACTTTAGCTTCTTCACCCCTTTTCAGCAAAATTTTCATTTTTTTCACCCCTTTTCAGCACAAATTCCAGCTTTTTTTGGCTGTTTTCAGAAAAAAAACTCTTTTCAGCAGAAACTCTGCTGATTCACCTCTTTTCAGCGCAAAGTTCTGCTTCTTTGCCCCTTTTCTGCAGAAATTCTGCTGATTCACCTCTTTTCTGCAAAATTTTCATCCTTTTCGCCCCTCATCAGCACAATTCCCAGCAGCTTCTGCTAATTTCAGCAGAATTGTCAGTCTATCCACCTCTTCTTTGAGAGAATGAGTTTGGCTCAGTGAGATGAGTAGCTGCCTTAAGACCAGGAGGGCCAGGTTTGAATCCTGCTCATTGTAAAATTTCTTTTCACCACTTTTCAGCAAAAATTTCTCCGTCTTTACCCCTTTTCAGTAGAATATTTGGCTTTTCCCCACTTTTCAGCAAAAAGTTGTGCTTCTTCATCTGTTTTCAGCAGAATTTTCAGCTCTCTACCGCCATACAATTTTTTGCAACTTTTCAGCTTTTTAAGCTATTTTCAGCAGACAGCTTCGGCGTTAAGGCATCCACACAGCATTTTCGCAGGAAATGCAAATTTTTCTAGTTGTGTGGATGCTGGAGGCATCCACACTATTGAGTTCCTCTTGGGACTTCCGTACACTTTTTGGCACTTAACTACTTCCACAATTTTCAGCCGATTTTCACCGTTCAAATTTTAAACTATTCTGCTATTTCTGCTAATGTGTGCTATGTCTTTTGGTATTTTTCACTATTATACTTTTTAAAATATTAAGCTTAATTTGTCCCATTGAAATGAATGGGAAACTTCTGCAATTCTGCTAAAACTTGCTTGTTTTTGAAACTTAACTACTTCCTCATATTTTCACGTAGAACAACCATTCAAACTTTAAAATGTTCTCAAATTATTGGGCTATTCAGGTATAAATCAGCTTTTTCAAATCTTTTACCGTTTTATTTTTATGCCTCTTAAAGTTTTCAGTTGCAAAATTGTGATTTTTCACAAAATACATGCGTTGTTATGGTTGCTATGCACTTGGCTTCCAGTGTGCCACTGAAGGTTTTGCAGTCTTCTCTTCATGTCTGAACAACTTCTTGCTACTTGCTCAATTTTCACTCAACTTCCACAAATTATACATCAAAACGTAGGTATTTTTGCTGGCTTTCCGAAAATGTCACTATCATTGTTTTGGGATTTATAGAATTTTGGCAAATCTCCTCAGACCAACACAAAGTCGCAAAACTCTCCATAGAAAGTCAGTGGAGAGCTTGTTCAAAATCACCGCTTGATTTCTGTCATGAGAGGCATATTCGAATCATCATATCTCCTTAACGAAGCAAAGTTAAGACATAAGGCTTGTCCCAGTATATCTTCAGACACTCCTGACGCTCACAATTCAAGAATTATTTTCTCACCTATTACCGTTCTGAAATGAGTTAGACTTGTTTGAGGGTAGGAAATTCGTCCTTCGCTCAGATTTCTTCAGATTTCAAACTCTGGAAATGAACCACTTTTTTCTCTCGTCATATCTTTTTGATGGATTTCCACAGAGACCTGAAAATTTCCATGATTGTTCACCAAAGCCTGCTGTTTCTTACGATGAAAGAATGATATTGATACTCCAAACAGATTTAGAGTTAGAAAGCGTTGTTTGAGGGCAAGTCAAGGCAGTTTTTGCTTTGGTCTACTCAGTTATGGTGCATTAGAAGTCAAATATCTTTAATAATTCATATTTTAATGATAAATTGTCAACACTTTAAGATTCCCCCATCTCTTCTGAACAAAACGGTGTAAGAATGACCGTTCTAGCCCCTACGGTTAGGAAATTATGGTCATTTGTTTGAGGGGAGTCCTGACTATGAGAAATAGACTGCAAAAATCCTGTGTCTCTCTGTGCTGCGTGCACCTGTTTTGGCGGGAAAAAGTGCACAGGCTCTCTGATTGGTGGATTCAAATTCAGCAGCTCCCAGGCTGCTTGACTGAGCTACAAACTTACTTCTCTCTCCCTGTGTGTGTGTGTGTGTGTGTGTGTGTGTGTGTGTGTGTGTGTGTGTGTGTGTGTGTGTGACAGAGAGAGAGAGAGAGAGAGAGAGAGAGAGAGCCTTTTTATGGGATGATCTCATTGTAAGATTCAAATTCAATATATTTAGACTGGGTGACTGAATTAGATCTTGTGTGTGTGTGTGTGTGTGTGTGTGTGTGTGTGTGTGTGTGTGTGTGTGTGTGTGTGTGTGTGTGACAGAGAGAGAGAGAGAGAGAGAGAGCCTTTTTATGGGATGATCTCATTGTAAGATTCAAATTCAATATATTTAGACTGGTTGACTGAATTGGATCTTGTGTGTGTGTGTGTTTGTGTGTTTGTGTGACAGAGAGAGAGAGAGAGAGATAGAGAGGGCGAGAGAGAGTTTTTATGGGAGCATCTTATTGTATGATTTAAATTCAATATATTTAGACTGGTTGACTGAATTTGATCCTGTGTGTGTCTCTCTGTGCTTGTGTGTTTCCATATGTGTCCATATTTGTGATTGTGTGACTGTTATACTTTTTTTTGCTGATTTTTTTTTTCATTTAACAATTACATTTGAGGGACCCTTAGCATGTTCAGCATTTTTTCAGCTGTTCATTTTGCTTTTCCAATTTTTCTATTTAAGTTATTACTATTGTGCTAAGTCATAGCATTTCTGCTGCTTTTCAGTATTTGTGCTAAATACAGCATTTCTGCTAAATCATACTATTTCTGCTATTTTATAAGATTTGTGCTAAATACAGCATTTGTGCTAAATCATACTATGTCTGCTACTTTATAGGATTTGTACTTAATATATTATTTCTGCTTAATTATAGTATTTCTGCCATTTTATAGTATTTGTGCTAAAACATAGTATTTCTACTAAATGCAGTATTTCTGGGTAATCATTGTATTTCTATATATTTCTGCCAGGTCCCCAGGGAGTCAATCCTCTGTAAGGACTGTAATATTCAAAGTTACATATCAGGACCTGCACGACTTCACAACTAGCCAATCACATCTGAGGGCTGGCACATTCAAATTTGCATATTGTTGCCTTCATGGCTTCCCAGCCAGCCATTCATATCTGAGGGCTGGCACATTCAAATTTGCATATTGGGGCCTTCATGGCTTCTAAGCCAACCAATCATCTATGTCATATATCTATAATTATTTATATATTTTTTAAAAAGACAACACTTGACGATTCCCCCATCTCGTCTGAACAAAAGAATGTTAGACCTGAGACCTGAAAATTTCCATGACTGTTCACCAAAGCCTGCTGTGTCTTACGGTGAAACAATGATATCGATACTCTATATAGATTTAGAGTTACAAAGCGTTGTTTGAGCGCAAGTCAAAGCAGTTTTTGCTTCGCCTCTACTCAGTTATGGTGCATTGCAAGTCAAATATCTTTAATAATTCATATTTTAATGACAAATTGTCAACACTTTAAGATTCCCCCATCTCTTCTGAACAAAACGGTGTAAGAATGACTGTTCTAGCCCCTACGGTTAGGAAATTATAGCCATTTGTTTGAGGGGAATCCTGACTATGAAAAATAGACAGCACAAATCCTGTCTCTGTGCTGCGTGTGTGTAAAAACAGGTGCACCTGTTTTGGCGGGAAAAAGTACACAGCCTCTCTGATTGGTGGATTCAAATTTAGCAGCTCCCAGGCTGCTTGGCTGACCTAGAAACTTGCTTGTCTCTCCCTGTGTGTGTGTGTGCGTGTGCGTGTGTGTGTGTGTGTGACAAAGAGAGAGAGAAAGAGAGGGCGAGAGAGAGGTTTTATGGGAGCATCTTATTGTATGATTTAAATTCAATATATTTAGACTGGTTGACTGAATTTGATCCTGTGTGTGTCTCTCTGTGCATGTGTGTTTCCATATGTGTATATATTTGTGATTGTGTGACTGTTATACTTTTTTTTTGCTGATTTTTTTTCGTTTCACAATTACATTTGAGGGACCCTTAGCATGTTCAGGATTTTTTCAGCTGTCCATTTTGCTTTTCCAATTTTTCTATTTAAGTTATTACTATTGTGCTAAGTCATAGCATTTCTGCTGCTTTTCAGTATTTATTTTTATTTCAGTAATCATACTATTTCTGCCATTTTATAGGATTTGTACTTAATATAGTATTTCTGCTTAATTATAGTATTTCTGCCATTTTATAAGATTTGTGCTAAATATAGTTTTTCTGCTAAAAAATAGTATTTCTGCCAAATATAGTATTTTTGATTAATTATAGTTTTTCTACCAAATCATAGTAAAGTTTTACTGCTTTTTCTATGGCTTCTAAGACAACCAATCATATCTGAGGGCTGGCACATTCAAAGTTGCATATTGTTGCCTTCATGGCTTCCCAGCCAGCCAATCATATCTGAGGGCTGGCACATTCAAATTTGCATATTGTTGGCTTCATGGCATCCCAGCCAGCCAATCATATCTGAGGCCTGGCACATTCAAATTTGCATATTGGGGCATTCATGGCTTCTAAGCCAACCAATCATCTATGTCATATATCTTTAAATTTATATTTGTATTTTAAATGGTCAACATTTCAAGATTCCCCCATGTCTTCCGAACAAAATGGTCTCAAAATGACCGTTTTAGCCCCTACGGTTAGGAATTTATGGCTGTTTGTTTGAGGGGAGTCCTCACTATGAGAAATAGACTGCAAAAATCCTGTCTCTCTCTGTGCTGTGTGTGTAAAAGCCTGCACTTGGTGCACCAGTTTTGGCAGGAAAACGTACACAGCCTCTCTGATTGGTGGATTCAAATTGAGAAGCTCACAGCTGTTTGACTGACCTAGAAACATGCTGTTAACAGCCCCTGTTCACTTTCTGCTGCTGCTGCTGTGTGTGTGTGTGTGTGTGTGTGTGTGTGTGTGTGTGTGTGTGTGTGTGTGTGTGTGAGAGAGAGAGAGAGAGAGACACACACACACACACACACAAAGACCCTTTTTAAGGCAGCATCTCATTGTTGGATAAAAATATAATATATTCAGACTGGTTGACTGGCATAGACCCTGTCTGTGTGTCTCTCTCTGTACATTTGTGTATCCATATTTGATTTCTTGTGTATTTGTTGATTTGTGTATCCATATTTGATTTTGTGTGTATCTGTTGGCTGTTCTTATTTGTTTTTTTTCTAAATGTATTTTTATTTTATTTTTTCACAGGTGAACTAAAATTAGTTTTCAGCGAACTTAACCATGTTCCTTTTTATTCAGCTTGTCATTTTACCTTTCCAATATTTTTACTTAAGTTATTACTATTGTGCTCAATCATAGAATCTGTTCTAAATCATTGTTATTAAGCTATATTGTAGGATTTCTGCTAAATCAAAGTATTTCTACTATATTATATTTTTCTTTCTAAATATAGCATTTCTGCTATAGAATAGTATTTCTGCTATGTTATAATATTTGTGCTAAACTGGAGTATTTTTGCTAAAACATAGTATTTATTTAAAATTACAATATTCATAGTATATTGCAGTGTCTCTGGTAAATCACAGCATTTCTGCTATGTTGTACTGTTTTTCTAAATCATAGTATTTCTGTAATGATTAAGAATGTTTGGCTAAATATATTCTTTCTGTTATCTTATACTATTTCTCTTAAATTCTTGTATTTTTGAGAAGTTATCGTGTTTCTGGTAACTTACAATGTTTCTGCTAAGTTCTGCTATGCTATTGTATTTCTGCCAAGTATTATGTTTCCTCTAAGATATTGCAGTTCTGCTAAGTTACTACATTTTAGCAAAGTTCCTTAGCTTCTGCAAAATTTTTACAATTTCTGCAACTTTTCAGCTTTTTCAGCTATTTTTAGCAGACAGCTTCAGCATTACAGCATCCACACTGCATTTTCGCAGGAAATGCAAATTTTTCTAGTTATTATTCCAGTTGATTCCGTATGTTTTTTGGCACTTAACTACTTCCACAATTTTCAGCCGATTTTCACCGTTCAAATTTTAAACTATTCTGCTATTTCTGCTAATGATCGCTATGACTTTTGGTATTTTATGCTATTATACTTTTTAAAATATTAAGCTTTTTTCCTTTAATTTGTCCCATTGAAATGAATGGGAAACTTCCGCAATTCTGCTAAAACTTGCTTGTTTTTGAAACTTAACTACTTTTTCCTACTTTCACCTAGAACAACCATTCAAACTTTAAAATGTTCACAAATTATTGGGCTATTCATTAATGATTCAGCTTTTTCATATCTGTTACAGTTTTACTTTTATCCCTCTTAAAGTTTTGAGTTGCAAAATTGTGATTTTTCAGAAAATACATGCGTTGTTATGGTTGCTATGCACTTGGCTTCCAATGTGCCACTGTAGGTTTCGCAGTCTTCTCTTCATGTCCGAACAACTTCTTGCTACTTGCTCAATTTTCACTCAACCCCCACAAATTATACATCAAAACGTAGGCATTTTTGCTGGCTTTCCGAAAATGTCACCATCATTGTTGTGAGATTTATAGAATTTTGGTAAATCTCCTCAGACCAACACGAAGTGTGAAAACTCTCCATAGAAAGTCAATGGAGAGTTTGTTCAAAATCACCCCTTGATTTCTGTAATGAGAGGCATATTCGAATCGTCATATCTCCTTAACGAAGCGAAGTTAAAACATGAGGCTTGTCCCAGTATATCTTCAGACACTCCTGACGCTCACAATTCAAGAATTTTTTTCTCACCTATTACCGTTCTGAAATGAGTTACACTTGTTTGAGGGTAGGAAATTCGTCCTTCGCTCAGATTTCTTCAGATTTCAAACTCTGGAAATGAACCACTTTTTTCTCTCGTCATATCTTTTTGATGGATTTCCACAGAGCTGAAAATTTCCATGACTGTTCACCAAAGCCTGCTGTCTCTTACGGTGAAAGAATGATATCAATACTCCAAATAGATTTAGAGTTACAAAGCGTTGTTTGAGGGCAAGTCAAGGCAGTTTTCGCTTGCCTCTACTCAGTTATGGTGCATTACAAGTCAAATATCTTTAATAATTCATATTTTAATGATAAATTGTAAACACTTGAAGATTCCCCCATCTCTTCTGAACAAAACGGTGTAAGAATGACCGTTCTAGCCCCTACGGTTAGGAAATTATGGCCATTTGTTTGAGGGGAATCCTCACTATGACAAATACACTGCAGAAATCCTGTCTCTCTCTGTGTCTGTGTGTGTAAAAGCCTGCACTTGGTGCACCAGTTTTGGCGGGAAAATGTACACAGCCTCTCTGATTGGTGGATTCAAATTCAGCAGCTCCAGGCTGCTTGACTGACCTAGAGACATACAGGAAACACAGTATGCACAGCCCCTGTTTGTTCACTTGCTGCTGTGTGTGTGTGTGTGTGTGTGTGTGTGTGTGTGTGTGTGAGACCCTTTTTATGGCAGCATGTCATTGTAGGATTCAAATTGATTATATTTAGACTGGTTGACTCGATTACATCCTGTGTGTGTGTCTCTCTGTGCATTTGTGTTTCCATTTGTGTCCATAATTGTAATTGTGTGTATCTGCTGGCTGTTATTTCTTTCTTTTCTTTTTTTGTCAATTTTTTACCTTTCAACAAGCACATTTGAGCGACCCTTACCATGTTCAGCATTTTTTCAGCTGTCCATTTTGCTTTTCCAATTTTTCTATTTAAGTTATTACTATTCTGTTAAATCATGCTATTTCTGCTATTTTATAAGATTTATGCTAAATATAGTATTTCTGCTTAATAATAGTATTTCTGCTGAATTATAGGATTTCTGCCAAATCATAGTATTTCTGCTACTTTTTGGTATTTGTGATAAATACAGTATTTCTGCTAAAACATAGCGTTTCTGCTATTTTATAGGATTTGTACTAAATATAGTAATTCTGCTTAATAATAGTATTTCTGCTGAATTATAGGATTTCTACCAAATCGTAGTGTTCCTGCTAAATCATAGTATTTCTGCTACTTTTTGGTATTTGTGATAAATACAGTATTTCTGCTAAAACATAGAATTTCTGCTATTTTATAGGATTTGTGCTAAATATAGTAATTCTGCTAAATCATAGTAATTAGCCAGAAGAGTCTGTTCAGTGACAGGTTGATTCTCCCAAAGACAAGAACCAACAGACTTAAAAATTCCTTTGTCCCACACGCCATCAGACTGTTTAACTCCTCTCTGGAGGGGAGAGGGAGGGGAAACAGGAGGAAAAAGGAGGGGGGGGGACAACTAAGCTGTAGTGCCTTTTCACTGTGCAATAATTTTTGTTAGTAGTCAACGGTGCAATAGACTTCAATATTTGAAATGTGCAATTCACTTGTAATCTTATTCCTATTTATTCTATTTATCCCTTTAATATATTTTATTTATATATATATATATCTGTATTTCTATATGTGTGTATATATAATATTCTGCTCACGCTGTGTAACTTCTGTCGGTGTTGTGCTTTTGGAAACCGAATTTCCCAGAGGAACCCACCCGAGGGATTAATAAAGTCTTATCTTATCTTATCTTATCTAATTCTGCTAAATCATAATATTTCTGCTTCTTTTTGGTATTTGTGATGAATACAGTATTTCTGTTAAAACATAGCATTTCTACTAAATGTAGTATTTCTGCTTAATTATAGTATGTCTACCAAATCATAATATTTCTGACACAAGCAGCGTGTGTGCGTGTGTGTGTGTGTGTGTGTGTGTGTGTGTGTGTGTGTGTGTGTGACCCTTTTTTTGGCAGCATCTCATTGTAGGATATAAATTGAACATATTGAGACTGGTTGACAGGCATAGATCCTGTGTGTGTGTGTCCCTCTGTGCATATGTGTCCATATTTGTAATTGTGTGTATCTGCTGGCTGTTATTTCTCTTTGTTTGTTTATTTTTTTTAAAAATTTCTGTGAATTTTTCACTGGAACCTAACCATGTTCAGCATTTTTTCAGCTGTCCATTTTGCTTTTCCAATATTTTTACTTAAGTTATTACTATTATGCAAAATCATAGTATTTCTGCTACATTTTACTATTTGTGCTAAATACAGTATGTCTGCTAAGTCATGCCATTTCTGCTATTTTATAGGTTTTCTGCTAAATGTAGTATTTCTGCCAAATACTATTATTTCTTCCAAATCATAGTATTTCTGCTAAGTTATTATGTTTCTCTTAAGTCACAATTTTTTTGCTAAGATGTTATGTTAATGTTCCATGTCTGAAATACATTACAGAAAGCCCATGTCTCTGTCGGTGTGAGCAAGGGATGCAGCTGCACTGACAGGGACAACTACATAGCCTGATGAAGCAGACAGAAGTGACAGCTCTGATTGGTGGATTCAAATTGAGCAGATCCAGGCTTTTTGACTCTCATAGATACAGCTGAAAATATAAAGCTGAAAAAAAAAACAGAAGAAGCCGATGTCAGTGTTTGAAAATGTTTTTTAACTTCTAATAACTTTACAGAAGTGTGTGTGTGTGTGTGTGTGTGTGTGTGTGTGTGAGAGAGAGAGAGAGACCCTTTTTATGGCAGCATCTCATTGTTGGATAAAAATATAATATATTCAGACTGGTTGACTGGCATAGACCCTGTTTGTGTGTCTCTCTCTGTACATTTGTGTATCCATATTTGATTTTGTGTGTATCTTTTGTTTTGTGTATCCATATTTGATTTTGTATGTATCTGTTTGCTGTTCTTATTTGGTTTTTTTTTCTAAATGTATTTTTATTTTATTTTTTCACAGGTGAACAAAAATTAATTTTGAGCGAACTTAACCATGTTCCTTTTTATTCAGCTTGTCATTTTACCTTTCCAATATTTTCACTTAAGTTATTAATTAATCATAGTACCTGTTCTAAATCATTGTTATTAAGCTATATTGTAGGATTTCTGCTAAATCATAGTATTTCTACTATATTATATTTTTCTTTCTAAATATAGCATTTCTGCTATAGAATAGTATTTCTGCTATGTTATAATACTTGTGCTAAACTGGAGTATTTTTGCTAAAACATAATATTTATTTAAAATTACAATATTCATAGTATATTGCAGTGTCTCTGGTAAATCACAGCATTTCTGCTATGTTGTACTGTTTTTCTAAATCATAGTATTTCTGTAATGTTTAAGAATGTTTGTCTAAATATATTCTTTCTGTTATCTTATACTATTTCTCCTAAATTCTTGTATTTTTGAGAAGTTATCGTGTTTCTGGTAAGTTACAATGTTTCTGCTCAGTTCCGCTATGCTATTGTATTTCTGCCAAGTATTATGTGTCCTCTAAGATATTGCAGTTCTGCTAAGTTACTACATTTTAGCAAAGTTCCTTTGCTTCTGCAAAGTTTTTACAATTTCTGCAACTTTTCAGCTTTTTCAGCTATTTTTAGCAGACAGCTTCAGCGTTCCAGCATCCACACTGCATTTTCGCAGGAAATGCAAATTTTTCTAGTTGTGTGGATGCCCTAAAAGGGCTTCCACACTATTGAGTTCCTGTTTCTCTTTATTCTTTATTATACTTTATTGTGTGGATGCCTCAAGGGCTTCCACACTATTGAGTTCCTGTTTCTCTTTATTCTTTATTCCACCATAATCTAGTTGCTTCCGTACGTTTTTCGGCACTTAACTACTCCCTCAGTTTTCAGCCGATTTTCTCCGTTCAAACTCTAAACTGTTCTGCTCTTTCTGCTAATTCCTGCTATGACTTTTGGTGTTTATTACTATTATACTTTTTAAAATATTACACTTTTTTCCTTTAATTTGTCCCATTGAAATGAATGGAAAACTTCCACAACTCTGCTAAAACTTGCTTGGTTTTGAAACTTAACTGCTTCCTCATACTTTCACCTAGAAACTCCATTCAAACTTTAAAATGTTCTCAGATTATTGGGCTATTCCTGTGTGATTCAGCTTTTTCAGATCTTCTACCGTTTTAATCTTATCTCTCTTTAAGTTTTCAGTTGCAAAATTGTGATTTTTCAGAAAATACATGCGTTGCTATGGTTGCTATGCAATTAACTCAGAGTGTGTGCTGGTCTGTTCTGAATTTTCTCTTCATGTCTGAACAACTTCTTGCTACTTGCTCAATTTCCACTCAACCTCCACAAATTATACATCAAAACGTAGGTATTTTTGCTGGCTTTCAGACAATGTTACTATCTTTATTGTGAGATTTACCGTTTTTTCGCAATTTGCCTCGAAGTGACACAAGGTGTGTTAACTCCCCATTCAGAGTCTATGGGGAGGTTTTGAAATTCAGAGCTGAAATTCTGTAACGGGAGGCATTTTCAAATTGCCATATCTCCTTAATAAAGCAAAGTTAGGACATGAGGCTTGTGCCAATATATCTTCAGACACTGCTGACACTCACAGTGGAAGCAGTTTTTACAATTATCTTACCGTTGAGCAATGAATTACGTTTGTTTAAGGGGTGGAAATCTGTCCTCCTCTCAGTTTTCAAACTCCGAAAATGAAGCCGTTTCTTCTCTCGTCATATCTCCGCGACGGAGGTACAAAGAGCTATGAAAATTGCAGTCAAAATACACCAAAGTCCGCTGATTCACCCAGTACAAGAATTATGCTGCTAGCCCTCCTAGTTTTTGAGTTACACGACGTTTTGCAACTCCAAAAAACGGCGCTTTTCGCCGCTCACCGCGATCTATTTCTGATTGCTGATCTATTTGTCATTCAGACGCCCACCTCCTTTCCAGGTGGCGCAATCAGTAATGACACGGCTCTGCAGCTCAAAGGTCGTGGGTTCAATCCCACCTCAACATTTTTTTTTCACTACAAATTTATACACTATCACAGACCTGTAATTTATATTGCTAATTCATTACAATTCTGCAAAGTTTTATGATTTTAGCAGCTTTTCTAATATGGACCTTAGATTCATGCCAGAAATACATACCAGTACACAGCCTGATGAAGCAGACAGAAGCAGTACCTCTGATTGGTGAATTTGAGCAGAACCAGGTTGTTCTGCCTCTTTTCAGCAGAAATTCTGCTGACTCACCTCAGACTTTTTAGCCTTTTCACGTCTTATCAGCGCAATTCTTCTGCTCATTTCAGCAGAATTGTCCGTCTCTCCACCTCTTCTTTGTGAGAATGACTTTGACTCATTGAGAGTGACTTTGGCTTAGTGTGATGAGTAGCCACCTTGAGACTAGAAGAGCCAGGTTCGAATCCTGCTGGTGAAAACATTTTTTTTCACCTCTTTTCAGTGCAATGTTCTGCTTCTTTGCCTCTTTTCTGCAGAAATTCTGCTGATTTACCTCTTTTCTGCAGAATTTTCAACCACTTCACCTCTTATCAGCACAATTCTCAGCAGCTTCTGATCATTTCAGCACAATTGTCAGTCTGTCCACCTGTCCCTTTTGAGAAGGAGTTTGGCTCAGTTAGATGAGTAGCTACCTTGAGCCCAACAGGGCTGGGTTCGAATCCTGCTCAGGGTGACATTTTTTTTCCCACCACCATACAACTTTTTGCAACTTTTCATCTTTTTCAGCTTTTCAGCAGACAGCTTCAGCATTAAGGCATCCACACAGCATTTTCGCAGGAAATGCAAATTTCTCTAGTTCTGGTTGCTTCCGTACGTTTTTTGTCGTTTAACTACTCCCTCAGTTTTCAGCCGATTTTCTCCGTTCAAACTCTATACTGTTCTGCTCTTTCTGCTAATTATTGCTATGACTTTTGGTGTTTATTACTATTATACTTTTTAAAATATTACACTTTTTTCCTTTAATTTGTTCCATTGAAATGAATGGAAAACTTCCACAATTCTGCTAAAACTTGCTTGTTTTTCAAACTTAACTACTTCCTCATACTTTCACTTAGAAACTCCATTCAAACTTTAAAATGTTCTCAGATCATTGGGCTATTCCTGTGTGATTCAGCTTTTTCAGATCTTCTACCGTTTTAATTTTATACCTCTTTAAGTTTTCAGTTGCAAAATTGTGATTTTTCAGAAAATACATGCGTTGTTATGGTTGCTATGCAATTAACTCAGAGTGGACAGTGAAACTTTCTGAATTTTCTCTTCATGTCTGAACAACTTCTTGCTACTGGCCCAATTTCCACTCAACCCCCACAAATTATACATCAAAACGTAGGTATTTTTGCTGGCTTTCAGAAAATGTCACTATCATTGTTGTGGGACCTACAGATGTTTTGCAAATCTCCTCAGAGCAACATAAAGTCTGAACAGTCTCCACAGAAAGTCAATGGAGAGTTTGTTCAAAATCACCGCTGGATTTCTCTAATGAGAGGCATTTTCAAATTGTCATATCTCCTTAACGAAACAAAGTGGAGACATGAGGCTTGTGCAAATATATCTTCAGACACTCCTGATGCTCACAATTCAAGAAGTTTTTTCTCACCTATTACCGTTCTGAGATGAATTACACTTGTTTGATGGTAGGAAATTTGTCCCTCGCTCAGATTTCTACAGATTTCAAACTCTGGAAATGAGGCACTTTTTTCTCTCGTCATATCTTTTTGATGGATTTGCACAGAGACCTGAAAATTTCCATGACTGTTCAGCAAAGCCTGCTGTTTCTTACGGTGAAAGAATGATTTTGATGCTCCATGTAGATTTAGAGTTACAAAACGTTGTTTGAGGGCAAGTCAATGCAGTTTTGCTTTGTCTCTACTCAGTTACAGTGTATTACAAGTCATATATCTTCAATAATTTATATTTTATCTCTGAATTATGAAGACCTGCAGATTCCCCCATCTCTTCTGAACAAAACGGTGTCAGAATGAGTGTTCTAGCCCCTACGGTTAGGAAATTATGGCCATTTGTTCGAGGGGAATCCTGAATGTGAGAAATACACTGAAGAAAACTCATACTTCTCTCTGTGTCTGTGTGTGTAAGTGCTGATTACAGCAGGTGCAGCCAATTTAGCTGACCTAGATATAACAAGCCCAGACTCTTAATAGCCACTGTTCCCTTTAGGCTCTGTGTATGTGTGTGTGTATCAATATTTCTCCCATGTTAAAGTATTACTCATCCATAATAGTATTTGTGCTAAATCAAAGTACTTCTACTACATCTTAGTACTTCTGCTCAATCATAGTATTTTTGAAAAATCATGGTATTTGTGCCAAATCATGGTTTTGGGGCCAAATCATAATATTTATTTTATGTGATGAGATTACTACTAAGTGGAGGAATGTCTGTTATGTTATAGTATATGTGCTGAATATAGTATATCTGCCAAATCATAGTATTTATCCCAAATCATAGTATTTATGCAGAATTACAGTATTTCTGCTAAAAAGCAGAAATAGTACGTTTTAGCAGAAATTTCTGTCAAAAGATATTATTTATGTTAAAACATAGTATTTCTGCCAAATCATAGTATTTGTACTTATTCATAGTACTTGTGCCAAATCATAGTATTTGTACCCAATCATAGTATTTCTGCAATATCATTGTATCTGTGCCAAATCATGGTATTTTTTTGCCAAATCATGGTATTTGTGCCAAATCATGTTATTTGTGAGCAATTAAAATTTCTGTTATGTTATAGTATTACTACTAAGTCGTAGAATTTCTGTTATGTTATAGTATATCTGCTGATTATAGTATATGTGCCATATCATAGCATTTATAGCAAATCATAGTATTTGTGCCCAAACATAGTATTTCTGCCAAATTGGAGTATTTGTGCAAAAACATACTATGTCTGCAAAATCACATTATAACTGCTATGTTATAGTATTAGTACTAAGGCATACTATTTCTACCAAATCATAGTATTCCTTCAAAACCATAGTATTACGGCAATTTCATAGTATTTGAGCGAAATTGTAGCATATGTGCAAAAACATAATATGTCTGCAACATCACAGTACATCTGTTATGTTATAGTATTACTACTAAGTCACAGTATTTGTGCCAATTCGTAGTATTTGTACTAAATCATAATACTTGTGCCAAATCATAGTATTTGTTGCAAATCATAGTATTCAAATCAAAATATAGTATTTGTACCAAAGCATTGTATTTGTACGAAGTACAGTATTTCTGCCAAATGATAGAATTACTGCAATTTCATAGTATTTTGAGGAATCCCTTTCGTTATAGTATTACTTCTAAGTCATAGTATTTTAGCTTTGTCATAGTATTTGTACTGAAACATAGTATTTCTGCCAAATCATAGTATTACTGCTATTTCATAGTATTTGAGTGAAATTACAGTGTTTCTGCAAAAACATTGTATTTCTGCTAAATCATAGTATTTCTGTTATATTAAAGCACTCAATTAGAGTATTTGCGCCAACGTTTAGTATTTCTGCCAAATCATATTATCTCTGCTAAATCATAATGTCTGCCAAATCATAATATTTGTGCCTAAGCGCAGCATTTGTACCGAAACATAGTATTGCTGCTATATCATAGTATTTGAGCCAAATCATAGTATATGTCCTAAAACATAGTATTACTGCCAAATCATAGTATTTGTCCTAAAGCTTAGTATTTCAACAAAATCACAGTATTTCTGCTATGTTATAGTATTTGTGCTTGTAGAAAAACCTGTGTTAGTGTGAGCTACATTACCCAGCAGCCTCTGTCAGTGAGGGAATTCATGGGACTTCTGAGCTAGATGGTCTTCCTTCGTTCCTGGGCTAACGATTGAGGAGAGAGCTGCTGGGAAGGGGAGCAAATAGCCCATCCTGTATTTGTTGGGGATGGTGTGTGTCACATAAATGTGAGTTAATGTTCCATTCTTAAGATGTTTACCCTGCTACTTGTGTGTATTGGTTTTAGTTACCTTTAGCGTATGTGCTAGTTAGCGATAGCTATGGCAGCCCAGTTATTTTATTGTTTTGTGCTTGTTCCTGCTTTGTTTGTTCCCCCTGCAAATTTATGTGAATTTGTACACTGCAATATCGCTGTATTACATAGTGGCTAAGTAGGAGGCTGACTGTTACTAAGTGCATCAGTGTACATAGGTCATCTCTTGTGTTGGAGTGCCCTCTTGTGTCGCCTTTTGGGTAGTGCCTTAGTAAACATGAACACTGCATCTCTCTCGTCATATCTCCGCGACGGATTTACAAAGAGCTATGAAAATCGCAGTCAAAATACACCAAAGTCCGCTGATTCACCCAGTATAAGAATTATGCTGCTAACCCTCCTAGTTTTTGAGTTACACGAAGTTTTGTAACTCCAAAAAACGGCATTTTTCGCCTCTCACCGCGATCTATTTCTGATTGCTGATGTCTTTGTTTTTCAGCCGCCCACCCCGTTCCCAGGTGGCGCAATCAGTAATGACACGGCTCTGCAGCTCAAAGGTCGTGGGTTCAATCCCACCTTGGTCAACATTTCTTTTTCACTACAAATTTATACACTATCACAGACCTGTAATTTATATTGCTAATTTTTTTTACTACAAATGAGTAGTGCAAAAACATACTATGTCTGCAACATCACAGTATATCTGTTATGTTATAGTATTACTACTAAATCACATTATTTCTGCCAATTCAAGGAGGCTGACCGTTACTAAGTGCATCAGTGTACATAGGTCATCTCTTGTGTTGGAGTGCCCTCTTGTGGTGCCTTTTGGGTAGTGCCTTAGTAAACGTGAACACTGCAAAGAAGTGGTATCAGACTGGTTTGTAGTGGAGGAATTTGTTGCCAGTTTCTTTCATCTTTAATCCGTATTCATGTTGTAATGTAGTAGTACCACAATATGGCAGAAACACTATGTTTTGGCACAAATACTTTGCTTTGGTATACTTTAGCTTCTTCACCCCTTTTCAGCAAAATTTTCATTTTTTTCACCCCGTTTCAGCACAAATTTCAGCTTTTTTTGGCTGGTTTCAGAAAAAAACTCTTTTCAGCAGAAACTCTGCTGATTCACCTCTTTTCAGCGCAACGTTCTCCTTCTTTGCCCCTTTTCTGCAGAAATTCTGCTGATTCACCTCTTTTCTGCAAAATTTTCATCCTTTTCGCCTCTTATCAGCACAATTTTCAGCAGCTTCTGCTAATTTGAGCAGAATTGTCAGTCTATCCACCTCTTTTTTGAGAGAATGAGTTTGAGATGAGTAGCTGCCTTGAGACCAGGAGGGCCAGGTTCAAATCCTGCTCATGGCAAAATTTCTTTTCACCACTTTTCAGCAAAAATTTCTCCGTCTTTACCCCCTTTTCAGTAGAATATTTGGCTTTTCACCACTTTTCAGCAAAGATTTGTGCTTCTTCACCTGTTTTCAGCAGAATTTTCAGTTCTTCACCGCCATACAATTTTTTTGCAACTTTTCATCTTTTTCAGCCATTTTCAGCAGACAGCTTCAGCGTTAAGGCATCCACACAGCGTTTTCACAGGAAATGCAAATTTTTCTAGTTATTATTATTCTTCAGTTTCCACCTGAAAATTTTTAGCGAAACTCGCCCCGCAGTTTTGAGGCAAGCTTCATATATGTTACCTCATTTTGTGCGGCTGGATCTGGAATGGTGTGCTATGACCTTTGGTGTTCATGACTTTTGTTTTTCATGAAGTTTTTTAAATATTAATATTTTAGTGAAAATTTTCCCGAGCTTCTCTGCCGAACAGTTTTGACAATAGGGTTACATATGTTAGATGATTTTGTGCGGCTGGAGCTGGACTAGTATGGTATGACTGTTGGTGTTTATGACTTTTATAGTTTTTTAAATATTAATATTTTAGTGCAAATTTAGAAAGATTCTTCTTTTGGCGCCATAGAAACAGACTTCATTTGTGGTGCGTTGGCTCCATCTTTTGGTCCCACTGAAACAAATGTCAAACTTCATTTGTGGTGTGTTGGCTCTCTCTAGTGGTATGCCGGGAGTGGTACATCCTGTCTACCCTTATTTGGATACCGTAATGACGACAATATCAATGGCGGGCACAGCCTCGCTGCTTTCAGGAACCATTGGAAGTTTTAAGGTTGCGCGAACCATTGAATAGTTACGGTAACCGCAATGCTTGGTGGAAAACTCCATATCCCACAATTCATAGCACGTCTCTACCGAGTCAAACAATGGCGGACACCACTTCGTTTTATAAGTCTTTCATTAGTGTTTCTAGGTCACAAAATAAACTTTTAAGATATTTTCAGGCGAGAATATAGGTGTGTAAACTTCAAATATCTGATCGTTTTATCAAGACATCCCATATTAGCAACAGTTGTCTTAGGTGTTGCTGCTAGCCGGCTAGCTAGCTAACGCCACTAGCGTAGCTAGCTAGCGCCGGTAGCGACCCTTCGTGAAAAAGCCCCCAGGCTTGTCTTATCGTGAGGCGGCTGAAACTCAATTCACCACCCGATCGCTCGCCAACAGTCCGTGTTTTAGCTGGACTTAGTTTTCGTTTATATGGGCCGATGATGCTGGAAACCGAAGGCAGGAGCATGAGGTGAACTGAATTTCAGGTATGAAGTTATGAACTGCACTCTATTTGGGTCAGATATAAACCGAGTTTAGGTGTAGTTTATTTTCGTTGTGCTGACCTTTTACAATCGTACTGCGTACTGCTGATCAGCTGACAGCTGGTAACTGTGCAGGGGCGGATCTAGCAAAGCTTTTGCCAGGGGGCCAGGTAGGGCATTAACAGGGAAAGGGAGACACAAAGATATACTTTTCTTTCTTACTCTCATATAAAATATATAGCTTTTTATTAAATAGTTATCTGCATCTTACAACCAAAGTTTGTATAATAATACACAAGATTGGCTGTAGACCATTGTTAATCATTCAGAACACTGTGTAAAAAAACAAAAAAAAAAACAAAAAGTGAATGCAAAAGTGCATAAATATTTATTTTACGTGTTTGATGTGTGTGGCGGGGAGTGGTCTGCAGTGCCGCTGCAGGGGAGGTGGACCCACGGGTGCAAAGTCTGTGCTCTCTCGGCTGTTTTTTGGGTGTGTGTTGGGCTGTGAGTTGAAAAGCTGCAGCTGGCTGTGTGGGTACACCAACCATGTGTGAAAAGTGGTCCATAACGGTCCATAAATGCTTCAAAGCGTGTTCATGCAAACATTGTCAGGTCTGCCGTGGTACAATGGGACTTCTGCTCATGAACCTCTGTGCACAGTGTCTGCAAATCGGGGCTGTACGAAGTCAGCTCATCTTTACCCAAAACTGTAAGCTGTCATCTGTGAGGCGCGAGCGGTGTTTGTTTTTACCATAGCTCATGGTGGAGAATGGCTGCTCTTCTGAGTTTTGCCCTAAGCAGCCGTATGAATGGCAAATTACACTGATTAGCAGCGGCATAGGCACACTTAAAATTTCTTCCGAAATTTTCGCTTTCTAGTTAATTATATTATTGTTTACTAATATGTCAGGGTTATTCCAGATAAGTGTACGTTTGCATGGGATTAATGAAGACTTTGTTATTTTTAGAAACTCCCACCATGCTGTCAGAGAAGAGCTGATGTTGATGCTTTTAAAGCATTCATGTCTTTTGATGTTTGAGCTGATAAATGGTAGGTCTGAAATCTCTAGATTATTGCATAGTGCCTGTTCAACATCTAGCCAGGGCTCATCTAAGAAGGTATGTATTAACCATTCTGAAATGAACTGAAGCCTGTTGGCTAAGAAGTATTGTTGAAAATTAGGTAGATCTCATCCTCCTTTATCCTTGGTTCTTTGTAGCGTTTTTAAGCTGATACGTGGGGGTTTATCTTTCCAAAGGAATTTAGAAATATATGAATCCAGAGATCTGAACCAATCTTGTGATGGTTTGTTAGGGATCATTAAAAATAAGTAATTTATTTTTGGCAATATCATCATTTTTATAGTGGCGACCCTTCCCATTAGTGATATGGGTAAAGATTTCCATCTAGTCAGATCGCCTTCTACTTTCTTTGGAAGTGGGATGTGGTTTAATTTAGTTAAGTCTGAAAGCTTAGGAGAAGCATTAATACCTAAATATTTAATATTTCCAGATTGTAGTGGGGCGGAATAAGAATTATGGAAGGAGCAGTTAATGGGAAGAACTGTAGATTTTGGCCAGTTAATTGAATAATCTGAAACTCTTGAAAACCAGTTTATTAGAGTAATTACCTCAGAAAGGTTGGTTTGTGAGTTTTGCAGAAAAAGCAACACATCATCCGCATAGAGACTGATTTTATGTTCTACGTTCTTACATTTTATGCCCGTAATTGTTGTAGCCTTTCTAAATGCTGCCACTAGTGGTTTGATAAAAATTGCAAAAAGTGAAGGGGAGAGTGGGCACCCCTGCCTGGTGCCCCTCAGGAGACAGAAGCTGGAGCATGTTTGGTCATTTGTTCTGACACAAGCTGTTGGGGAATTATATAATATTCTGAAAGAGGTTCCAAAACCAAATTTGTGTAAAGTTGCAAATAAAAATTTCCAGTTAACTCTGTCAAACGCTTTTTCTGCATCTAGAGACAATATTGTGGTTTCAATGTTTTTACTGTATGAGTAGTCTATTAAATTAAGTAATCTACGAGAGTTTGTTGATGAGTGCCTACCTTTTATGAAACCAGTTTGGTCAGGATGAATTAAGAGGGGGGTTATTTTCTCTAATCTTTTTGAGAGAGCTTTGCAGATTATTTTGAGGTCTACATTTAAAAGAGATATTGGACGATAGCTTGAGGGAAATAAAGGGTCCTTGCCTGGTTTTAGTAGGAGACTAATGTTGGCAGAATTCATATTTGGTGGTAGTCTGCCATTTTATACAGGCATCCTGACTAGGTACCTAGAGTGGAAACCCTGGATTCTGGCGTTGGATGTGTATTCTCCTCCTGTGGACCCCTACCATGTCACCCTCTTTTATGATCAAGGTCACACAGAATGGTATGAAGATGTATTTGATGACATTGATGACTATATCCCTAACTAAACAGGCCTTACACAGCCATTAAGTGACATGGTTAAAGAGCAGGGCATGCGAAACACGTCAGCAAAATTAAACTGGACCACTGAGGCAGAGCAGACATTCATTACGTTAAAACAATGACTTTCTCGAGCAGAGGATTGAGCAAGGAATCAACATGGCTGACAGAATGGGAGTAGGAGAACCACATGAATGCTCCCAGGTGGTCCAAACGGAGGAGAAAGTCCGGCCTGATTTGAAAACAGAGGCTATTCAAGGGGCGGAGGAGTATTACGCGGATGGGTGTTGTTTCAAACACAACACAGATGGAATACAGGCAGGATATGCAGTGGTAAGAAGAGAGGAGACGCAACTGGAATTGGTCAAGGAGGAGAGACTACAAGGACAGCAGTCACCACAAAGAGCAGAAGTAGTGGTACTGGTGGAAGCCTTAAAGGACAGTAAAGGAAAAAAGGTAAATATATACACAGATTCACCGTACGCCTTCGGAGCTGTAAATGTAGAACTAGGGCAATGAAAAAGAGCTGGCTTCCTGACAGCAGGAAATAAGCCAATCAAACATGAGAAGGAAATGAGAGAGCTGGAAGAAGCCCTGAAGGGACCTGTAGAGGCTGCAATCATTAAATGTAAAGGACATGACACAGCAAACACCCCGGTGGCAGAAGGAAACAACAGGGCAGACCACAAAGCCAAAAAGGTTGCTGGATATCAAGTAGGAAACCAGATGGTAAGTATGGGAAGCGACTGGGAAGGACACCCAGATCTGACCCAAGAGGTGATTATAGAAGCACAAAAGGGGGCCAGCCCCCAGGAAAAGACAGCATGGAAACAGAGAGGTGCAACAGAAAAATGAGGGCTATGGAGAGGACCAGATGGACGACCAGTCTTGCCCCCAGAGATTAGAACGAGGGCTATTGAAGAGGCCCATGGGTTGGGACATGTAGGAGCAGCCCAGATGGAAAGGAATCTCTGCCACTGGTGGCATCCATTTCTGAAAGACATGAACAAAAGACACCTGAAAGACTGCACTACCTGTGAGCAATACAACCCCAGACCGACAGTGAAACTGGAAATGGGAGCGTTTCCTTTGACGTCGCAGCCTGGGCAGGAAATCATCATAGATTTCACTGACATGGTAACATCAGTAAGGGGTTACAGGTATGTATTGATGTGTGTAGATGCATTTACTGGACGGCCAGAAGGATGGCGAGAAGCATGGCCTACTAAAAGGGAAGACAGTAAATCAGTAATTAAATGTCTGGTAAATCATTACATCCCCAGGCATGGATTTCCGGAGAAGGTAAGATCAGACAATGGAACCCATTTTAAAAATGCTGATCTGCAGAGAGTGGAGGGTATGCGAGGGTTGAAACATAAATTTGGGACAGTCTATCATCCACAATCACAAGGAAAAGCTGAAAGAATGAATCAGAATTTTAAAAACAAATTAGCTAAAATCTGCGCACAGACTAAAATGAATTGGGTTGATGCATTACCAGTAGCATTGATGTCAGTCAGGTGCTCGGTTAATCAGGCTACCGGGTTCACACCTTATGAATTGATAACAGGAAGACAGTTTCCAGGACGGGGAGCGGAAATAAAAGCATTCAGAGAAGGAGCCGAGGGCAGGGATATGATAAGCAATTTGATGAACTAAAAGCTCTTGTCTCAAGGTTTACCAAACAGGTGGGAGTGAGAACACTGCCCGCTGCAGGAAGCACGCTGCCAGAAGCACGCTGCCAGAAGCACGCTGCCAGAAGCACGCTGCCAGAAGCACGCTGCCAGAAGCACGCTGCTAGAAGCACGCTGGGTACATCTGAAGGTGCTCAGAAGGAAGTGCTCAGAGCCGAGGTGGACAGGACCATTCGAGGTGGTGGAAAGGACATCGCACGCTGTTCGACTGAAGGGCAAGGGCAAAGCCTGGTACCACTGGAGCCAATGTGCAGTAGCTGAGGAGCCAGGGAGGACGGTGAAGGAAATCCAGGAGCAACTGGAGCACCGAAGAGGAGAATCGAGCCCTGACTCAGACAACTCAGAGGACACCCAGACCTCAACCACAGGGGCAGAATAATCCCCTGGTCTGTGGCAAGGTCTCAGGGTAGTCTACCCCTGAGACTGAAGAAAGATGATGAGGAAGAATGCTGAGAATCACCCCACGCTGGAAAAAGACTGTGAATAGATAGGAAGGTTGTGAACTCCCCAGAAAATACCCTTAGGCAAGATGATTTGGGGGGAAAAGAAGAAACTGGTAGCAACTGGCAGCTGTGTTAGTAAATGGTAAACGGGCTGGTTCTTATATAGCGCTTTTCTACTCTTCTGAACACTCAAAGCACTTTACACAACTTGTGCATTCACCCATTCACACCCATTCGCACAAGCACATTGTTCTAAGTGCTTTCTAAGTAACATTCACACACATTCATACTCTGATGGATGCATCGGAGAGCAATTTGGGGTTAATATCTTACCCAAGGATATTTGGCATGCAGACCAGGGGAAGCCAAGAATCGAACCACCAATCTTCCGATCAGTAGATGACCTTCTGTACCGCCTGAGCTACAGCCTTAGTGTTTTTATTTGTGTGGATGCCCTAAAAGGGCTTCCACACTATTGAGTTCCTGTTTCTCTTTATTGTGTGGATGCCCTCAAGGGCTTCCACACTATTGAGTTTCTGTTTCTCTTTATTGTGTGGATGCCCTCAAGGGCTTCCACACTATTGAGTTCCTGTTTCTCTTTATTCTTTATCTTTTCTTCATCTTCAAGTTGCTTCCGTACGTTTTTCGGCGCTTAACTACTTCTGCAGTTTTTGTCCGATTTTCTCCGTTCAAACTCTATACTGTTCTGCTCTTTCTGCTTATTGCAGCTATGACTTTTGGTGTTTATTACTATTATACTTTTTAAAATATTACACTTTTTTCCTTTAATTTGTCCCATTGAAATGAATGGAAATCTTCAGAAATTCTGCTAAAACTTGCTTGTTTTTGAAACTTAACTACTTCCTCATACTTTCACCTAGAAACTCCATTTAAACTTTAAAGTGTTCTCAGATTATTGGGCTATTCCTGTATGATTCAGCTTTTTCAGATCTTCTACCATTTTAATTTTATACCTCTTCAAGTTTTCAGTTGCAAAATTGTGATTTTTCAGAAAATACATGCGTTGTTATGGTTGCTATGCAATTAACTCAGAGTGGACAGTGGAAATTTCTGAATTTTCTCTTCTTGTCTGAACAACTTCTTGCTACTGGCCCAATTTCCACTCAACCCCCACAAATTATACATCAAAACGTAGGTATTTTTGCTGGCTTTCAGAAAATGTCACTATCATTGTTGTGGGACCTACAGATGTTTTGCAAATCTCCTCAGAGCAACATAAAGTCTGAACAGTCTCCACAGAAAGTCAATGGAGAGTTTGTTCAAAATCACCGCTGGATTTCTCTAATGAGAGGCATTTTCAAATTGTCATATCTCCTTAACGAAACAAAGTGGAGACATGAGGCTTGTGCAAATATATCTTCAGACACTCCTGATGCTCACAATTCAAGAAGTTTTTTCTCACCTATTACCGTTCTGAGATGAATTACACTTGTTTGATGGTAGGAAATTTGTCCCTCGCTCAGATTTCTACAGATTTCAAACTCTGGAAATGAGGCACTTTTTTCTCTCGTCATATCTTTTTGATGGATTTGCACAGAGACCTGAAAATTTCCATGACTGTTCAGCAAAGCCTGCTGTTTCTTACGGTGAAAGAATGATTTTGATGCTCCATGTAGATTTAGAGTTACAAAACGTTGTTTGAGGGCAAGTCAATGCAGTTTTGCTTTGTCTCTACTCAGTTACAGTGTATTACAAGTCATATATCTTCAATAATTTATATTTTATCTCTGAATTATGAAGACCTGCAGATTCCCCCATCTCTTCTGAACAAAACGGTGTCAGAATGAGTGTTCTAGCCCCTACGGTTAGGAAATTATGGCCATTTGTTCGAGGGGAATCCTGAATGTGAGAAATACACTGAAGAAAACTCATACTTCTCTCTGTGTCTGTGTGTGTAAGTGCTGATTACAGCAGGTGCAGCCAATTTAGCTGACCTAGATATAACAAGCCCAGACTCTTAATAGCCACTGTTCCCTTTAGGCTCTGTGTATGTGTGTGTGTATCAATATTTCTCCCATGTTAAAGTATTACTCATCCATAATAGTATTTGTGCTAAATCAAAGTACTTCTACTACATCTTAGTACTTCTGCTCAATCATAGTATTTTTGAAAAATCATGGTATTTGTGCCAAATCATGGTTTTGGGGCCAAATCATAATATTTATTTTATGTGATGAGATTACTACTAAGTGGAGGAATGTCTGTTATGTTATAGTATATGTGCTGAATATAGTATATCTGCCAAATCATAGTATTTATCCCAAATCATAGTATTTATGCAGAATTACAGTATTTCTGCTAAAAAGCAGAAATAGTACGTTTTAGCAGAAATTTCTGTCAAAAGATATTATTTATGTTAAAACATAGTATTTCTGCCAAATCATAGTATTTGTACTTATTCATAGTACTTGTGCCAAATCATAGTATTTGTACCCAATCATAGTATTTCTGCAATATCATTGTATCTGTGCCAAATCATGGTATTTTTTTGCCAAATCATGGTATTTGTGCCAAATCATGTTATTTGTGAGCAATTAAAATTTCTGTTATGTTATAGTATTACTACTAAGTCGTAGAATTTCTGTTATGTTATAGTATATCTGCTGATTATAGTATATGTGCCATATCATAGCATTTATAGCAAATCATAGTATTTGTGCCCAAACATAGTATTTCTGCCAAATTGGAGTATTTGTGCAAAAACATACTATGTCTGCAAAATCACATTATAACTGCTATGTTATAGTATTAGTACTAAGGCATACTATTTCTACCAAATCATAGTATTCCTTCAAAACCATAGTATTACGGCAATTTCATAGTATTTGAGCGAAATTGTAGCATATGTGCAAAAACATAATATGTCTGCAACATCACAGTACATCTGTTATGTTATAGTATTACTACTAAGTCACAGTATTTGTGCCAATTCGTAGTATTTGTACTAAATCATAATACTTGTGCCAAATCATAGTATTTGTTGCAAATCATAGTATTCAAATCAAAATATAGTATTTGTACCAAAGCATTGTATTTGTACGAAGTACAGTATTTCTGCCAAATGATAGAATTACTGCAATTTCATAGTATTTTGAGGAATCCCTTTCGTTATAGTATTACTTCTAAGTCATAGTATTTTAGCTTTGTCATAGTATTTGTACTGAAACATAGTATTTCTGCCAAATCATAGTATTACTGCTATTTCATAGTATTTGAGTGAAATTACAGTGTTTCTGCAAAAACATTGTATTTCTGCTAAATCATAGTATTTCTGTTATATTAAAGCACTCAATTAGAGTATTTGCGCCAACGTTTAGTATTTCTGCCAAATCATATTATCTCTGCTAAATCATAATGTCTGCCAAATCATAATATTTGTGCCTAAGCGCAGCATTTGTACCGAAACATAGTATTGCTGCTATATCATAGTATTTGAGCCAAATCATAGTATATGTCCTAAAACATAGTATTACTGCCAAATCATAGTATTTGTCCTAAAGCTTAGTATTTCAACAAAATCACAGTATTTCTGCTATGTTATAGTATTTGTGCTTGTAGAAAAACCTGTGTTAGTGTGAGCTACATTACCCAGCAGCCTCTGTCAGTGAGGGAATTCATGGGACTTCTGAGCTAGATGGTCTTCCTTCGTTCCTGGGCTAACGATTGAGGAGAGAGCTGCTGGGAAGGGGAGCAAATAGCCCATCCTGTATTTGTTGGGGATGGTGTGTGTCACATAAATGTGAGTTAATGTTCCATTCTTAAGATGTTTACCCTGCTACTTGTGTGTATTGGTTTTAGTTACCTTTAGCGTATGTGCTAGTTAGCGATAGCTATGGCAGCCCAGTTATTTTATTGTTTTGTGCTTGTTCCTGCTTTGTTTGTTCCCCCTGCAAATTTATGTGAATTTGTACACTGCAATATCGCTGTATTACATAGTGGCTAAGTAGGAGGCTGACTGTTACTAAGTGCATCAGTGTACATAGGTCATCTCTTGTGTTGGAGTGCCCTCTTGTGTCGCCTTTTGGGTAGTGCCTTAGTAAACATGAACACTGCATCTCTCTCGTCATATCTCCGCGACGGATTTACAAAGAGCTATGAAAATCGCAGTCAAAATACACCAAAGTCCGCTGATTCACCCAGTATAAGAATTATGCTGCTAACCCTCCTAGTTTTTGAGTTACACGAAGTTTTGTAACTCCAAAAAACGGCATTTTTCGCCTCTCACCGCGATCTATTTCTGATTGCTGATGTCTTTGTTTTTCAGCCGCCCACCCCGTTCCCAGGTGGCGCAATCAGTAATGACACGGCTCTGCAGCTCAAAGGTCGTGGGTTCAATCCCACCTTGGTCAACATTTCTTTTTCACTACAAATTTATACACTATCACAGACCTGTAATTTATATTGCTAATTTTTTTTACTACAAATGAGTAGTGCAAAAACATACTATGTCTGCAACATCACAGTATATCTGTTATGTTATAGTATTACTACTAAATCACATTATTTCTGCCAATTCAAGGAGGCTGACCGTTACTAAGTGCATCAGTGTACATAGGTCATCTCTTGTGTTGGAGTGCCCTCTTGTGGTGCCTTTTGGGTAGTGCCTTAGTAAACGTGAACACTGCAAAGAAGTGGTATCAGACTGGTTTGTAGTGGAGGAATTTGTTGCCAGTTTCTTTCATCTTTAATCCGTATTCATGTTGTAATGTAGTAGTACCACAATATGGCAGAAACACTATGTTTTGGCACAAATACTTTGCTTTGGTATACTTTAGCTTCTTCACCCCTTTTCAGCAAAATTTTCATTTTTTTCACCCCGTTTCAGCACAAATTTCAGCTTTTTTTGGCTGGTTTCAGAAAAAAACTCTTTTCAGCAGAAACTCTGCTGATTCACCTCTTTTCAGCGCAACGTTCTCCTTCTTTGCCCCTTTTCTGCAGAAATTCTGCTGATTCACCTCTTTTCTGCAAAATTTTCATCCTTTTCGCCTCTTATCAGCACAATTTTCAGCAGCTTCTGCTAATTTGAGCAGAATTGTCAGTCTATCCACCTCTTTTTTGAGAGAATGAGTTTGAGATGAGTAGCTGCCTTGAGACCAGGAGGGCCAGGTTCAAATCCTGCTCATGGCAAAATTTCTTTTCACCACTTTTCAGCAAAAATTTCTCCGTCTTTACCCCCTTTTCAGTAGAATATTTGGCTTTTCACCACTTTTCAGCAAAGATTTGTGCTTCTTCACCTGTTTTCAGCAGAATTTTCAGTTCTTCACCGCCATACAATTTTTTTGCAACTTTTCATCTTTTTCAGCCATTTTCAGCAGACAGCTTCAGCGTTAAGGCATCCACACAGCGTTTTCACAGGAAATGCAAATTTTTCTAGTTATTATTATTCTTCAGTTTCCACCTGAAAATTTTTAGCGAAACTCGCCCCGCAGTTTTGAGGCAAGCTTCATATATGTTACCTCATTTTGTGCGGCTGGATCTGGAATGGTGTGCTATGACCTTTGGTGTTCATGACTTTTGTTTTTCATGAAGTTTTTTAAATATTAATATTTTAGTGAAAATTTTCCCGAGCTTCTCTGCCGAACAGTTTTGACAATAGGGTTACATATGTTAGATGATTTTGTGCGGCTGGAGCTGGACTAGTATGGTATGACTGTTGGTGTTTATGACTTTTATAGTTTTTTAAATATTAATATTTTAGTGCAAATTTAGAAAGATTCTTCTTTTGGCGCCATAGAAACAGACTTCATTTGTGGTGCGTTGGCTCCATCTTTTGGTCCCACTGAAACAAATGTCAAACTTCATTTGTGGTGTGTTGGCTCTCTCTAGTGGTATGCCGGGAGTGGTACATCCTGTCTACCCTTATTTGGATACCGTAATGACGACAATATCAATGGCGGGCACAGCCTCGCTGCTTTCAGGAACCATTGGAAGTTTTAAGGTTGCGCGAACCATTGAATAGTTACGGTAACCGCAATGCTTGGTGGAAAACTCCATATCCCACAATTCATAGCACGTCTCTACCGAGTCAAACAATGGCGGACACCACTTCGTTTTATAAGTCTTTCATTAGTGTTTCTAGGTCACAAAATAAACTTTTAAGATATTTTCAGGCGAGAATATAGGTGTGTAAACTTCAAATATCTGATCGTTTTATCAAGACATCCCATATTAGCAACAGTTGTCTTAGGTGTTGCTGCTAGCCGGCTAGCTAGCTAACGCCACTAGCGTAGCTAGCTAGCGCCGGTAGCGACCCTTCGTGAAAAAGCCCCCAGGCTTGTCTTATCGTGAGGCGGCTGAAACTCAATTCACCACCCGATCGCTCGCCAACAGTCCGTGTTTTAGCTGGACTTAGTTTTCGTTTATATGGGCCGATGATGCTGGAAACCGAAGGCAGGAGCGTGAGGTGAACTGAATTTCAGGTATGAAGTTATGAACTGCACTCTATTTGGGTCAGATATAAACCGAGTTTAGGTGTAGTTTATTTTCGTTGTGCTGACCTTTTACAATCGTACTGCGTACTGCTGATCAGCTGACAGCTGGTAACTGTGCAGGGGCGGATCTAGCAAAGCTTTTGCCAGGGGGCCAGGTAGGGCATTAACAGGGAAAGGGAGACACAAAGATATACTTTTCTTTCTTACTCTCATATAAAATATATAGCTTTTTATTAAATAGTTATCTGCATCTTACAACCAAAGTTTGTATAATAATACACAAGATTGGCTGTAGACCATTGTTAATCATTCAGAACACTGTGTAAAAAAACAAAAAAAAAAACAAAAAGTGAATGCAAAAGTGCATAAATATTTATTTTACGTGTTTGATGTGTGTGGCGGGGAGTGGTCTGCAGTGCCGCTGCAGGGGAGGTGGACCCACGGGTGCAAAGTCTGTGCTCTCTCGGCTGTTTTTTGGGTGTGTGTTGGGCTGTGAGTTGAAAAGCTGCAGCTGGCTGTGTGGGTACACCAACCATGTGTGAAAAGTGGTCCATAACGGTCCATAAATGCTTCAAAGCGTGTTCATGCAAACATTGTCAGGTCTGCCGTGGTACAATGGGACTTCTGCTCATGAACCTCTGTGCACAGTGTCTGCAAATCGGGGCTGTACGAAGTCAGCTCATCTTTACCCAAAACTGTAAGCTGTCATCTGTGAGGCGCGAGCGGTGTTTGTTTTTACCATAGCTCATGGTGGAGAATGGCTGCTCTTCTGAGTTTTGCCCTAAGCAGCCGTATGAATGGCAAATTACACTGATTAGCAGCGGCATAGGCACACTTAAAATTTCTTCCGAAATTTTCGCTTTCTAGTTAATTATATTATTGTTTACTAATATGTCAGGGTTATTCCAGATAAGTGTACGTTTGCATGGGATTAATGAAGACTTTGTTATTTTTAGAAACTCCCACCATGCTGTCAGAGAAGAGCTGATGTTGATGCTTTTAAAGCATTCATGTCTTTTGATGTTTGAGCTGATAAATGGTAGGTCTGAAATCTCTAGATTATTGCATAGTGCCTGTTCAACATCTAGCCAGGGCTCATCTAAGAAGGTATGTATTAACCATTCTGAAATGAACTGAAGCCTGTTGGCTAAGAAGTATTGTTGAAAATTAGGTAGATCTCATCCTCCTTTATCCTTGGTTCTTTGTAGCGTTTTTAAGCTGATACGTGGGGGTTTATCTTTCCAAAGGAATTTAGAAATATATGAATCCAGAGATCTGAACCAATCTTGTGATGGTTTGTTAGGGATCATTAAAAATAAGTAATTTATTTTTGGCAATATCATCATTTTTATAGTGGCGACCCTTCCCATTAGTGATATGGGTAAAGATTTCCATCTAGTCAGATCGCCTTCTACTTTCTTTGGAAGTGGGATGTGGTTTAATTTAGTTAAGTCTGAAAGCTTAGGAGAAGCATTAATACCTAAATATTTAATATTTCCAGATTGTAGTGGGGCGGAATAAGAATTATGGAAGGAGCAGTTAATGGGAAGAACTGTAGATTTTGGCCAGTTAATTGAATAATCTGAAACTCTTGAAAACCAGTTTATTAGAGTAATTACCTCAGAAAGGTTGGTTTGTGAGTTTTGCAGAAAAAGCAACACATCATCCGCATAGAGACTGATTTTATGTTCTACGTTCTTACATTTTATGCCCGTAATTGTTGTAGCCTTTCTAAATGCTGCCACTAGTGGTTTGATAAAAATTGCAAAAAGTGAAGGGGAGAGTGGGCACCCCTGCCTGGTGCCCCTCAGGAGACAGAAGCTGGAGCATGTTTGGTCATTTGTTCTGACACAAGCTGTTGGGGAATTATATAATATTCTGAAAGAGGTTCCAAAACCAAATTTGTGTAAAGTTGCAAATAAAAATTTCCAGTTAACTCTGTCAAACGCTTTTTCTGCATCTAGAGACAATATTGTGGTTTCAATGTTTTTACTGTATGAGTAGTCTATTAAATTAAGTAATCTACGAGAGTTTGTTGATGAGTGCCTACCTTTTATGAAACCAGTTTGGTCAGGATGAATTAAGAGGGGGGTTATTTTCTCTAATCTTTTTGAGAGAGCTTTGCAGATTATTTTGAGGTCTACATTTAAAAGAGATATTGGACGATAGCTTGAGGGAAATAAAGGGTCCTTGCCTGGTTTTAGTAGGAGACTAATGTTGGCAGAATTCATATTTGGTGGTAGTCTGCCATTTTATACAGGCATCCTGACTAGGTACCTAGAGTGGAAACCCTGGATTCTGGCGTTGGATGTGTATTCTCCTCCTGTGGACCCCTACCATGTCACCCTCTTTTATGATCAAGGTCACACAGAATGGTATGAAGATGTATTTGATGACATTGATGACTATATCCCTAACTAAACAGGCCTTACACAGCCATTAAGTGACATGGTTAAAGAGCAGGGCATGCGAAACACGTCAGCAAAATTAAACTGGACCACTGAGGCAGAGCAGACATTCATTACGTTAAAACAATGACTTTCTCGAGCAGAGGATTGAGCAAGGAATCAACATGGCTGACAGAATGGGAGTAGGAGAACCACATGAATGCTCCCAGGTGGTCCAAACGGAGGAGAAAGTCCGGCCTGATTTGAAAACAGAGGCTATTCAAGGGGCGGAGGAGTATTACGCGGATGGGTGTTGTTTCAAACACAACACAGATGGAATACAGGCAGGATATGCAGTGGTAAGAAGAGAGGAGACGCAACTGGAATTGGTCAAGGAGGAGAGACTACAAGGACAGCAGTCACCACAAAGAGCAGAAGTAGTGGTACTGGTGGAAGCCTTAAAGGACAGTAAAGGAAAAAAGGTAAATATATACACAGATTCACCGTACGCCTTCGGAGCTGTAAATGTAGAACTAGGGCAATGAAAAAGAGCTGGCTTCCTGACAGCAGGAAATAAGCCAATCAAACATGAGAAGGAAATGAGAGAGCTGGAAGAAGCCCTGAAGGGACCTGTAGAGGCTGCAATCATTAAATGTAAAGGACATGACACAGCAAACACCCCGGTGGCAGAAGGAAACAACAGGGCAGACCACAAAGCCAAAAAGGTTGCTGGATATCAAGTAGGAAACCAGATGGTAAGTATGGGAAGCGACTGGGAAGGACACCCAGATCTGACCCAAGAGGTGATTATAGAAGCACAAAAGGGGGCCAGCCCCCAGGAAAAGACAGCATGGAAACAGAGAGGTGCAACAGAAAAATGAGGGCTATGGAGAGGACCAGATGGACGACCAGTCTTGCCCCCAGAGATTAGAACGAGGGCTATTGAAGAGGCCCATGGGTTGGGACATGTAGGAGCAGCCCAGATGGAAAGGAATCTCTGCCACTGGTGGCATCCATTTCTGAAAGACATGAACAAAAGACACCTGAAAGACTGCACTACCTGTGAGCAATACAACCCCAGACCGACAGTGAAACTGGAAATGGGAGCGTTTCCTTTGACGTCGCAGCCTGGGCAGGAAATCATCATAGATTTCACTGACATGGTAACATCAGTAAGGGGTTACAGGTATGTATTGATGTGTGTAGATGCATTTACTGGACGGCCAGAAGGATGGCGAGAAGCATGGCCTACTAAAAGGGAAGACAGTAAATCAGTAATTAAATGTCTGGTAAATCATTACATCCCCAGGCATGGATTTCCGGAGAAGGTAAGATCAGACAATGGAACCCATTTTAAAAATGCTGATCTGCAGAGAGTGGAGGGTATGCGAGGGTTGAAACATAAATTTGGGACAGTCTATCATCCACAATCACAAGGAAAAGCTGAAAGAATGAATCAGAATTTTAAAAACAAATTAGCTAAAATCTGCGCACAGACTAAAATGAATTGGGTTGATGCATTACCAGTAGCATTGATGTCAGTCAGGTGCTCGGTTAATCAGGCTACCGGGTTCACACCTTATGAATTGATAACAGGAAGACAGTTTCCAGGACGGGGAGCGGAAATAAAAGCATTCAGAGAAGGAGCCGAGGGCAGGGATATGATAAGCAATTTGATGAACTAAAAGCTCTTGTCTCAAGGTTTACCAAACAGGTGGGAGTGAGAACACTGCCCGCTGCAGGAAGCACGCTGCCAGAAGCACGCTGCCAGAAGCACGCTGCCAGAAGCACGCTGCCAGAAGCACGCTGCTAGAAGCACGCTGGGTACATCTGAAGGTGCTCAGAAGGAAGTGCTCAGAGCCGAGGTGGACAGGACCATTCGAGGTGGTGGAAAGGACATCGCACGCTGTTCGACTGAAGGGCAAGGGCAAAGCCTGGTACCACTGGAGCCAATGTGCAGTAGCTGAGGAGCCAGGGAGGACGGTGAAGGAAATCCAGGAGCAACTGGAGCACCGAAGAGGAGAATCGAGCCCTGACTCAGACAACTCAGAGGACACCCAGACCTCAACCACAGGGGCAGAATAATCCCCTGGTCTGTGGCAAGGTCTCAGGGTAGTCTACCCCTGAGACTGAAGAAAGATGATGAGGAAGAATGCTGAGAATCACCCCACGCTGGAAAAAGACTGTGAATAGATAGGAAGGTTGTGAACTCCCCAGAAAATACCCTTAGGCAAGATGATTTGGGGGGAAAAGAAGAAACTGGTAGCAACTGGCAGCTGTGTTAGTAAATGGTAAACGGGCTGGTTCTTATATAGCGCTTTTCTACTCTTCTGAACACTCAAAGCACTTTACACAACTTGTGCATTCACCCATTCACACCCATTCGCACAAGCACATTGTTCTAAGTGCTTTCTAAGTAACATTCACACACATTCATACTCTGATGGATGCATCGGAGAGCAATTTGGGGTTAATATCTTACCCAAGGATATTTGGCATGCAGACCAGGGGAAGCCAAGAATCGAACCACCAATCTTCCGATCAGTAGATGACCTTCTGTACCGCCTGAGCTACAGCCTTAGTGTTTTTATTTGTGTGGATGCCCTAAAAGGGCTTCCACACTATTGAGTTCCTGTTTCTCTTTATTGTGTGGATGCCCTCAAGGGCTTCCACACTATTGAGTTTCTGTTTCTCTTTATTGTGTGGATGCCCTCAAGGGCTTCCACACTATTGAGTTCCTGTTTCTCTTTATTCTTTATCTTTTCTTCATCTTCAAGTTGCTTCCGTACGTTTTTCGGCGCTTAACTACTTCTGCAGTTTTTGTCCGATTTTCTCCGTTCAAACTCTATACTGTTCTGCTCTTTCTGCTTATTGCAGCTATGACTTTTGGTGTTTATTACTATTATACTTTTTAAAATATTACACTTTTTTCCTTTAATTTGTCCCATTGAAATGAATGGAAATCTTCAGAAATTCTGCTAAAACTTGCTTGTTTTTGAAACTTAACTACTTCCTCATACTTTCACCTAGAAACTCCATTTAAACTTTAAAGTGTTCTCAGATTATTGGGCTATTCCTGTATGATTCAGCTTTTTCAGATCTTCTACCATTTTAATTTTATACCTCTTCAAGTTTTCAGTTGCAAAATTGTGATTTTTCAGAAAATACATGCGTTGTTATGGTTGCTATGCAATTAACTCAGAGTGGACAGTGGAAATTTCTGAATTTTCTCTTCTTGTCTGAACAACTTCTTGTTATTCGCTCAATTTCCACTCAACCCACACAAATTATACATCAAAACGTAGGTATTTTTGCTGGCTTTCAGAAGATGTCACTGTCAGTGTTGTGGGATTTACAGATTGTTTGCAAATCTCCTCAGAGCAACACAAAGTTTGAAAACTCTCCATAGAACGTCAATGGAGAGTTTGTTCAAAATCAGCGCTGGATTTCTCTAATGAGAGGCATTTTCAAATCGTCATATCTCCTTAACAAAACAAAGTTGAGGCATGACGCTTGTGCCAATATATCTTCAGACATCCCTGATGCTCACAATTCAAGAATTTTTTTCTCACCTATTACCGTTTGGCCATGAATTACATTTGTTTGAGGGTAGGAAATTTGTGCCTTGCTCAGATTTCTTCCGATTTCAAACTCTGGAAATGAGGCACTTTTTTCTCTTGTCAGATCTTTTTGATGGATTTCAACAGACACCTGAAAATTTCCATGACTATTCACCAAAGCCTGCTGTTTCTTACGGTGAAAGAATGATTTTGATGCTCCATATAGATTTAGAGTTACCAAACGTTGTTTGAGGGCAGGTCAAGGCAGTTTTGCTTTGCCTCTACTCAGTTACAGTGTATTACAAGTCATATATCTTCAATAATTTATATTTTATCGCTGAATTATGAAGACCTGCTGATTCCCCCATCTCTTCTGAACAAAACGGTGTCAGAATGAGCGTTCTAGCCCCTACGGTTAGGAAATTATGGCCATTTGTTCAAGGGGAATCCTGAATGTGAGAAATACACTGCAGAAAACTTATACTTCTCTGTGTGTCTGTGTGTGTAAGGGCTGATTACAGCAGGTGCAGCTAATTTAGCTGACCTAGATATACCAAGCCCAGACTCTTCACAGCCCTGTACACTTTGCTCTATGTGTATGTGTGTGTGTGTATCAATATTTCTCCCATGTTAAAGTATTACTCCTCCATAATAGTATTTGTTCTAAATCAAAGTACTTCTACTACATCTTAGTACTTCTGCTCAATCATGGTATTTCTGCTAAATCATAGTATTTTTGAAAAATCATGGTATTTGTGCCAAATCATGGTTTGGGGGCAAAACCATAATATTTATTTTATGTTATAGTATTACTACTAAGTGGAGGAATGTCTGTTATGTTATAGTATATTTGGTGAATACAGTATATCTGCCAAATTGTAGTATTTATCCCAAATCATGGTATTTATGCAAAATTACAGTATTTCTGCTAAAAAGCAGAAATAGTACCTTTTAGCAGAAATTTCTGTCAAAAGATATTATTTATGTTAAAACATAGTATTTCTGCTAAATCATAGTATTTTTGCCAAATCATAGTATTTATAGCAAATCATAGTATTTATACCCAAACATAGTATTTCTGCCAAATTGTAGTATTCCTTCAAAATCATAGTATTACTGCAATTTCACAGTATTTGAGCAAAATCGTAGTATTTGTGCAAAAACATACTATGTCTGCAAAATCACAGTATATCTGTTATGTTATAGTATTACTACTAAGGCATAGTATTTCTATCTAATCATAGTATTCCTTCAAAATCATAGTATTACTGCAATTTCACAGTATTTGAGCAAAATCGTAGTATTTGTGCAAAAACATACTATGTCTGCAAAATCACAGTATATCTGTTATGTTATAGTATTACTACTAAGGCATAGTATTTCTACCTAATCATAGTATTCCTTCAAAATCATAGTATTACTGCAATTTCACAGTATTTGAGCAAAATCGTAGTATTTGTGCAAAAACATACTATGTCTGCAAAATCACAGTATATCTGTTATGTTATAGTATTACTACTAAGGCATAGTATTTCTACCTAATCATAGTATTCCTTCAAAATCATAGTATTACTGCAATTTCACAGTATTTGAGCGAAATCGTAGTATTTGTGCAAAAACATACTATGTCTGCAAAATCACAGTATATCTGTTATGTTATAGTATTACTACTAAGGCATAGTATTTCTACCTAATCATAGTATTCCTTCAATATCATAGTATTACTGCAATTTCACAGTATTTGAGCGAAAATCGTAGTATTTGTGCAAAAACATACTATGTCTGCAAAATCACAGTATATCTGTTATGTTATAGTATTACTACTAAGGCATAGTATTTCTACCTAATCATAGTGTTCCGTCAAAATGATAGTATTACTGCAATTTCACAGTATTTGAGCAAAATCATATTATTTGTGCAAAAACATACTATGTCTGCAAAATCACAGTATATCTGTTATGTGATAGTATTACTACTAAGGCATAGTATTTCTACCAAATCATAGTATTCCTTCAAAATCATAGTATCACTGCAATTTCATAGTATTTGAGTGACATCGTAGTATTTGTGCAAAAACATACTATATCTGCTAAATCATAGTATATCTGTTATGTTATAGTATTACTACTAAGGCATGGTATTTCTACCAAATCATAGTATTCCTTCAAAATCATAGTATCACTGCAATTTTATAGTATTTGAGCGAAATCGTATTATTCGTGCAAAAACAGTTAAATCTGTTAAATCACAGTATATCTGTTATGTTAAAGTATTACTACTAAGTCACAGTATTTCTGCCAATTCGTAGTATTTGTACTAAATCATGGTACTTGTGCCAAATCATACTATTTTTTGCAAATCATCGTATTCGAACCAAAACATAGTATTTGTACGAAATCCTAGTATTTCTTCTAAATCATAGTATTTCAATCAAATCTTAGTAGTTGTGCTGAAATGCAGTATTATTGCCAAATCATAGTATTTGTACTGAAACATAGTATTTGTGCCAAAAGAGTATTTCTACTAAATCATAGTACTTGTACCAAATCATAGTATTTCTGCCACACTGTGCTAGTTGTGCAAAAACATAGACTGTCTGCAAAATCATAGTATATCTATTATGTTATAGTATTATTACTAAGTCGTAGACTCTCTATTTTGTTATAGTATATCTGCTGAATACAGTATATGTGCCAAATCATGGTATTTATAGGAAATCATAGTATTTGTGCTAAAACATAGTATTTCTGCCACATTATAGTATTTGTGTAAAACCAAAATGTCTGCAAAATCATCATATATCTGATATGTTATAGTATTACTACTAAGGCATAGTATTTCTGGAAAATCATAGTATTTCAACTAAATAATAGTATTTCTGCCAAATCATAGTATTTGTACAAAGTCATAATATCTTTTCTAAATCATAGTATTTCAATCAAATCTCAGTAGTTGTGCTAAAATGCAGTATTATTGCCAAATCATACTATTTCTGCCAAATCATAGTATTTGTACTAAATCATAGTACTTGTGTCAAATAATAGTACTTGTACCCAATCATAGTATTTGTGCCATATCATCGCATTTGTCAGTTCAACTTATTTAACTCTTCTCAACAGCCCAACACCTCTTCTTCACCCCGTTTCAGCAGAATTGTGAGTTTTTTCACCCCTTTTCAGCACAAATCCCAGCTTTTTCAGGTGTTTCCAACAGAAATCTCTTTTTTAGCAGACATTCTGCTGATTCACCTGTTTCAGTGCAACATTCTACTTCTTTACCTCTTTTCAGTAGAAATTCTGCTGATTCACCTATTTTAAGCAGAATTTTCAGCCTTTCACCTCTTATCAATACAAATCTCAGTATCTTCTACTCATTTCAGAAGGAACCTTTTCACCTCTTTTCAGTACAAATTTGAACTTCTGTACCCCTTTAAAGCAGAATTTGGCCTTTTCACCTCTTTTCAGCAAAAGTTTCTGCTTCTTCACTTGTTTTCAGCATAATTTTTCAGTTTCTTTATTGCCATACAATCTTTGCAGCTTTTCAACTTCTTCAGTCATTTTCAGACGACAGCTTCAGCGTTCCAGCATCCACACAGCATTTTCGCAGGAAATGCAAATTTTTTCTAGTTCTTTCTTATACTTTATTATTCTGGTTGCTTCCGTACGTTTTTCGGCGCTTAACTACTTCCTCAGTTTTCAGCCGATTTTCTCCGTTCAAACTCTATACTGTTCTGCTCTTTCTGCTCTTTCCTGGTATGACTTTTGGTGTTTATTACTATTATACTTTTTAAAATATTACACTTTTTTCCTTTAATTTGTCCCATTGAAATGAATGGAAAACTTCCACAATTCTGCTAAAACTTGCTTGGTTTTGAAACTTAACTACTTCCTCATACTTTCACCTAGAAACTCCATTCAAACTTTAAAATGTTCTCAGATTATTGGGCTATTCCTGTATGATTCAGCTTTTTCAGATCTTCTACCATTTTAATCTTATCACTCTTTAAGTTTTGAGTTGCAAAATTGTGATTTTTCAGAAAATACATGCGTTGTTATGGTTGCTATGCAATTAACTCAGAGTGGACAGTGAAACTTTCTGAATTTTCACCACTTGTCTGAACAACTTTTTGCTACTCGCTCAATTTCCACTCAACCCCCACAAATTATACATCAAAACATAGGTATTTTTGCTGGCTTTCCGTAAATGTCACCATGATTGTTGTGGGAGTTATAGATTTTTTGCAAATCTCCTCAGAACAACACAAAGTCTTAAAACTCTCTATAGACAGTCAATGAGAGCTTGTTCAAAATCAGCGCTGGATTTCTCTAATGACAGGCATTTTCAAATCGTCATATCTCCTTAATGAAACAAAGTTGAGACATGAGGCTTGTGCCAATATACCTTGAGACTCTCCTGATTCTCACAATTCAAGAATTTTTTTCTCATCTATTACCGTTCTGAGATGAGTTACATTTGTTTGAGGGTAGGAAATTCGTGCCTTGCTCAGATCTCTTCAGATTTCAAACTCTGGAAATGAACAACTTTTTTCTCTCGTCATATCTTTTTGATGGATTCCCACAGAGACCTGAAAATTTCCATGACTGTTCACCAAAGTCTGCTGTTTCTTACGGTGAAAGAATGTGTTTGATGCTCCATATAGATTTAGAGTTACAAAACGTTGTTTAAGGGCAAGTCAAGGCAGTTTTGTATCTCCTCTTCTCAGTTACAGTGTATTACAAGTCATATATGTTTAATAATTTATATTTTATCTCTAAAATATGAAGACCTGCAGATTCCCCCATCTCTTCTGAACAAAACGGTGTCAGAATGAGCATTGTAGCCCCTACGGTTAGGAAATTATGGCCATTTGTTCGAGGGGAATCCTGAATGTGAGAAATACACTGCAGAAAACTTATACCTCTCTGTGTGTCTGCGTGTGTAAGGGCTGATTACAGCAGGTGCAGCCAATTTAGCTGACCTAGATATACCAAGCCCAGACTCTTAACAGCCACTGTTCCCTTTAGGCTCTGTGTATGTGTATGTTTGTGTGTCTGTATCAATATTTCTCCCATGTTAAAGTATTACTCCTCCATAATAGTATTTCTGTTGAATCAAAGTGGAGCAGTTTTTACAGTCATCTTACTGTTGAGCCATAAATTACGTTTGTTTGGGGATGGAAATCTGTCCTCCTCTCACTTTTCAAATTCTGAAAATGAAGCCGTTTCTTCTCTCGTCATATCTCCGCGACTGAGGTACAAAGAACAATGAAAATCGCAGTCAAAGTACACCAAAGTCCGCTGATTCACCCAGTGGAAGAATGATGCTTCTACCCCACCTAATTTTGGAGTTGCACAACGTTTTGTAACTCCAAAAATCGGCGTTTTACGCCTCTCACCGCGATCTAAATCTGACAGTTCATGTCCCCGTTTTCCAAGCCACTACTCAGTTTCCCAGTGGCGCAGTTGGTAATGACCCTGCTTGGCAACCCAAAGATCACGGGTTCAATTCCACCTTGGTCAACATTTTCCCCCCCCCCCCTACAAATTAATACACTATCACAGACACGTAAGCCATATTGTTCATTTATTACAATTCTGCAAAGTTTTATGATTTTAGCAGCTTTTCTAATATGGACCTCAGATTCTTGTTTACACTCCATGGCACAAATACTGTTCCCTTTAGGCTCTGTGTATGTGTGTGAGTGTATCAATATTTTTCCCATTTTAAAGTATTACTCCTCCATAATTGTATTTCTGTTAAATCAAAGTACTTTTACTACATCTTAGTACTTCTGCTCATTCATAGTATTTCTGCTGAATCATAGTATTTTTTGCCATATCATGGTATTTGTGATAAAGCATTATATTTCTACAAAATAACAGTATTTCTACTATGTTATATTATTACTGCTCATAGTATTTCTGCCAAATCTTGGTATTTGTTCCAAAGCATAGTATTTTTTCCAAATCATAATATTTCTGCTAAATATAGTATTTGTGTTAAAACAGTTATATTTATATGACAAATGTACTTTTATACAGAGGGCTGCTGTAAAAAGACTAAGTATAACTGCTATGTTATTTATTTATAGTTTCCATGGTGGTCTTTAAAGCCTTTGCTGAACACAGCCTTGTTGGAGACAACCACACCTTTGCCTCACTGTAGCAAAGGTAAACGAGTGGTGCCAAGCAATGTTCCCTCTAATTTTTCACGTGTCTGAGCGAACACACAGACTCTCTGAGCGATCCCTTGGACCACTGTGAGCGACATCAGACGTGTGCACTGTGGTCACGCCGGCATCTAATCCATCCAAGTTACATGGTTTATTAAAATAATCAAATTACAGCATTTACATTTATGTTAGACTACTTTTAATTAACTGCTTTAGCCCACTTACAATGAAAATGTAAAAAAAAAATCTTGTCATTGACCTGTGTAGTATGTTAACAGTATTGGAAGTAAAAATAACTTGAACTCCAATTTTGAAAACACAACTTTCTTTCCTTTTAAATAAAGCTCTGACTTGTATTCTGAGTCTGTGGTCTGGGAGAGAGTCCTGTAACTCTCTGTCTACAAAATACAGTATATAATGATCAATGTTGGGCAATTAATTATATAGTTACTTCTTCAAAAAAGTTACTGAGTTTTGCAAACAACAAAGTTTGTTGCAGCTATTTACCTAAAAATGCTGCAAAGGCATCAGCTGTTCTGCATCAAATTTGATGCCACACAAATTATTTGTGCCACTCCAAAAAATAATTTCTGTCCACTATGAGATAAAGGAGAACAACAGCCTGATACCTGCAGGCCTGACAACAGGAGATGTATCACTCCTGTAACACCTGTAACATTCAGCAGTCGCCTCATTGTTCTGACACACACAACAAAACTATTGACTACACTACACAGTAACTACACAAGATTTGCGCTAAACGTCTCAAATCTCTCACATCTCAAAGCACCGCCGTTTCTTAACAACTAGATGCCGCGTTGCCATATCATTTTTTGATTGGTCGACATGGTACTTTTTTGGACGAATAGGAAAGGGAGATGGGGGTGGAGTTTGTTTTTGCTCACAGGTGGAGTGCTTTCGAGTCTTTTTTCTTATAAAACGCCGTTTTTACCGTTTCTTCCCGCAGTAAATATAAACAACGACAGTATTCAGGAAGAAAACCAAACATTGCATATTTTTTTATCATAACTCTGGTTTTACGTGGCCTATCAACACAATTTAAAAACTGGTATAAAGTCCACACTTTTTCTGTCAATTGTTCCGTCTGTCCTGCTCACATCTCCAATGGTTGTACACGTCATTAACGTGGCTTCACTCCACATCAGTCACGCCGCTTTGCTAGCTAAAACGCCGGTGTCGGCACATAAGTACGCTGTCATAGCCTGTCAACGACGTTGATTAGCTGCGTATATACGAATGTGAATCGCATTATTGGCTGGACTATGGGATAAGGAGGCATCTTTTTAATCCCATACGGGAGCAGCCAGTCACTCACTGACTAACACTGCAAAACAGCATTGTTAAAGTATTAATTTTAATTTCAGTTCAGGCTGTGCGCAACACAGATTTTCTGTGCGCAGAGACCGTGCCAGCAGTGCGCAATTGCGCACGTGCGCAGCTTAGAGCGAACATTGGTGCCAAGTCCATTTAGCTCAGAATGCCTCAGTGAGAGGAACCTGTTACTGTACTTTCTGCTGTCCTGTGAGGATGCTAAGGTGACTGTGTTAATTGTTCTCCATTTTAGAATACAACTTCCTCCTCATCTGCTCTGCACAATGTCTAACTCCCCATCATTGCAGACTGTCCTGCACTGTTTTTTAGGTCTTGTGCACTCCATCACCAGCTCCTTGGTATTGGTGTTGAGGAGAAGACTGTTCTTATTGATCCTGTCAGTTAAATAAATATATTAATATATATTACATTTTAACATAATAACCTTATATTATTAATGAATTTTAACCATTATTTTAAATTCTAATAATCCTGTTTGGAATATTTATTCAATTTATATACTTCAAATTCTGCTAGTTTCTTTCTGTAGCAAATAAATCTCATATAATAATAGATTTACATATATTTTTCACGTTTTCAATGCCAACTTTTTGTACTGGCGGGATATCCCACTACCAGTAAATGCCTCTTTTTTGACTCCGGCTCACTCGCACGTCTCCGCCCACTTCCCCCATCGCTGCGGTAAGAGCTACTTCTCTGCTTCTCTTCTCTGTAAATAAATGTTTATAAGCTGTTTGAGGGATTTACCGAGCTTTTGTTAGTGACTTATAAATCCAGTCAAAGTATAACTCTGATTAAAGTAACACAATGAATGCTTTTTTAGTAAAAACTTGTGTTATTAAAGGGAGTGTTTTATGAGCTAATGCTAACAACCCAATGCTAATGCCTAGCGCTCCTATTGGCCCAGTGTGAAATGAAGACGGTTCATTTGACTGTAAACTACAGTTAGTATTGTTTTATTAGCTTCATTTGGTGTGTTAGTGTTTCTGAGACTGTTACAGAAGGTGCAGTTAGTTCTATTCCTCACAAATCGGTAGGTAGGTTAAAACAGGCTCATTCTTCAGGTTGTAAAGGTAACCGCCATCTTAGAACCAATAACTGCTGAAGCACCAGGTGTGGCGACTTAATAGGAGCCTTTGGCTGATCAGCGGGAGAAAAAGAGTCACGTGCTTGTATGCGCGTGTGTCTGTGTTGCAGGTTAATTAAGGGAAGGGAGACTGAGGATAAAACACATAGTTAATGTAAGAACAATAACAACCCTCATAAGAGTTGACTTTTTAATTCTTAAGAACTGTTTAACAAATGTTTGTTTGTGCAGGCCTACTTTTAAATATAACCAAAATCTGGAGGTCTGTGACACTTCTCTCTTTATGGAACATGAATGAAATTAAAAACAAAAAGGGGCTAACTTCAAATAAATAAAATGCAGCAGTGGGCCATTAATATTATTAATATAGTATGTAGATATTTGTTTTAAAACAACAGCATGTATTATACTAAATGATGGTGTATGCAATTGATAATATTTTTAGGCAACAGAATTTGAATGTAGGCCACCTCAAATGTTAAAACCAGATAAAAAACAGATATATCATTCCAGCTTTCATTTATTATTGTGTCATACTTTGAAATTATGATGTCACCATTAGATAAAGTGTGCACTGATAGGTGTAGCAAATAATTGCTTATGATATTGACTAAGTTATCTAATAGCAGCAAAGTATTAGAGCATTATGACTGTGAAGGTTCTCAGTCATTCAGGTCATTGTACTTCAAGAAGACGTTTCACCTCTTCACATCTGGGAAGCTTCTTCAGTGAAGAAGTCCAGACACTTTCTCTCCAAGCTCCTTAGACTATTAGAGTTTAACATGACTAAGAAAGTTGTGTGGCTTATTGCAAATGGATGAAACCACATATTACCTTTAATGAACATGGTTATCTTTAATAAGGTGTAGAAAAAAGAAAACAGAGGACAGTTGTTGTTTGTATTCCAGCTGTAGTAAACACAGAAGTTAACTGAATCTTTTTGACTACCGAAAGTAATGCAGTATTGACTGATGCTGATTTGAGTTCTCTCATTCTGTATTTTTGTTTTTTATCTTTTGTTACACAGATTGAAACAGATCTTTGGTTTTGCCTTTGCTGGTAAGTAAACAGTGATTATAACTGAAGCAATATGACACTGTCATTGTATAGCATGTCTGACAATTTACATACAATAGTTTTGCTTTTTGTGACATCCATTTACTGATGGGCAAAAACAAATGGTCAGGATTTGTAATCTGAAGCAGCAAAGCCTGCACACAGGACCTCTGACTGTCCCTGAAAATGTCCCTGAAATTTAATAGCCCATTTATGTCAGATTTTAAGCACTTAAGCAATGAGAAAAAAACTAAGAGAACTAGAGCTGTGAGTGCACAGTGTTTGGTATATTAAAGTCAGTGTGTTCTCTATTTATGCTATAAGTTAAAATTACTTTATTAATTATTTAATGAATACAGTGTGTTTGAAAATTAAATAGAAATGTTGGCAAAAAGGGAAATATTACAAAATACATAAATATTCCTTCTAACAGGTATATCCTGCATTTGTGCCAACAAATATAGGAGCCTATTCTTTGCACTTCTGTAGTATGAATGCTTATATTACACGTTATAGCCATGTGATACTCTGCAGCTAATATTAGTCCTCTTTATAGTACAGTAAGTTGTTAAGGGAAATTAATAATTGTACTAGTTATTTTATGTCACAGTAAATCAGATTGCGTGTGATAAGGCACAACGGTCTAAGTCATTAAACAGTGATCTGATGTTTGAGCCACAAAGCTTCTGTGTTGGAAATATTTAGTATATCCTGCATTTGTGCCAAGAAATATTGGTGCCTATTCTTTGCACTTCTGTAGTATGAATGCTTTTATTACACGTTATAGCCATGTGAGACTCTGCAGCTAATGTTCATAAAAGCTTGAAGAAATTGAGGATTTTACTAGTTATTTTATGTCACAGTAAATTGGATTGTGTGTGAAGAGGCTCAACTGTCTGAATCATTAAACAGTGATCTGATTTATTGTTTCCTTTCTTTAGACTGCTGATCTGATCGTCTCAAGTCTGGTAAGTAAAGGTTTGTCTGAGGTCCAGTGCTGGGAAAAGACTTTCTTCCTTGCAGATTTATTTTATGTTTTGTTTTTTTTTGTCACGTTTAAATGTTTTAAATCATCTAACAAGGATAACCTGGATAAATACAAAAAAGCAGTTTGACAGTGATGATTCTATTTATGAAGCACAGAAAATCAAACCAGAACAACCTGGTCTAATGTAAAAACATGTTGCTGTCTAATACCCAGTCTAATAGCCCTGATAGCAACAAGTACCATCAAGCATTTACAGTAACTATTAATGACTGATTTGCATTACTAGGGGGATTTTGGTCCACTCTACTTTCAGATTTTGTTTCATTAAGGTCTAATATACGGTTTTCAAGTCATGTAAAGTTCTCAATTTCATTGAAGTCCAGAATCTGATTAATCTGCACCAAGAGCTTTGTTTCGTTCAGAGTTCCATGTGTGTTTTGGATCAACTCATCAGTTTCCTGCTGTGAATCCCAAGTGTGATTAATCTGAAGCTCAGGTCCTGACGGCATGATGCAGGTCCTGAAGTAGTAAAGGAACTCTGGACCATCACAGTAACAGCATCATGTTTGACTTAAATGCTGGTGTTTTTCCGAAATTCATCTCTCACTGTAGGAGACTCAGTGTAGTGCAGTGAGTCAGCACAGCTCTTGGTGATCATCAAGATATTTTTAGGCAAATGTGAGAAAGGATTTGTTCTTTTTGGCCAGTGAATCAGTAAATTTGAGTTGACTGGATGTAAGGTTAATGCAAAGCAGGGAGCCTGAAACTGACTGCTCTAATGTCAGTGTGTAGGTTTGTTTGGACCATATAATATTTACAGTAACTGTTGCAGCACATCTTGGTTTCAGTCAATACACTGTTTGTTTTTATTGTGTTAACAGAATGCAAAAATGTCATTATATCAGTTCCACCACCATTTGTTAAACATTGTCGTTCAGTGCAATATGCACTGTATTTTTCAGATTATAAGGCATAAGGGCAATGAACGGGTCTGTTTTTTAAACATAAGGTACATTAAGCCAAACAAAACAGCCAGATAAGTCAAGCTGTATTCAACTCATTCACAATAATCCACAACATTGTTCAGTTGTAACACATAAAATACAGAACGACACATTTACTTTTTCAGTTTATTCCTCTTCCACAAATCCATCAAATTCTTCATGAGCTGATCAGTTTGAAACCTGCTTCGTAAGCATGGCTCTTAACAGTTGCCAGGTCCTTATACACACACACAGCATAATATTATGTTAAAGCACAGTGCGAATTACACCGCGAGGCTCCTAACTACGGTAGCTTACCAAAGTTGTACTACAACATTTTGAGAGATTTTGCAGCGCCGTGTCCCACATAGAATTGATTTGAAGTCAGTAAGCACAGCCAGAATGAATACATAAGGCGCTCAGTCTATTTTTGAGAACATTAAAGGATTTTAAGTGTGCCTTATTGTCTGAAAAATACTGGAAAGCTACGTTTATTGGAAATATGCCTAATTCCAGTCTTTTTGTGTCTTACAGGCGACCTGCTGCAGAAGCTCTCTCCCTCTATCATTGACAAGCCATTCAGTCTGTCCTATCACTCTACCCACTCTATCTATTTTGACAAGCCGTTCTATCTTGCTTCACTCTATCCCACAAGCTCTATCTAAGTTATCAAAAATCACGTTTTTAACTGGAATCAAATTTTGAATGGAATCAAGTTTTGTCTGGCGAAATCAAGTTTTGACATGGCCCCATTTTTGGGAAATTGAAGTTACCAGTACTTCATCTATCTGTTACAGAATTCTGAGAGGTCTCTGCTCTCACTGCTCCTTCTTTCCTATTGTTAAACTCTCTCACATCCAGTCTTTTTGCTGGAAATTACAAGTAGAAAGTTGAAATAACAATAGTAGAATTACAGTACAGTAGAAACTATTTACACAGCTGTAGATTTGTAATTTTAATTTTTACTTGGAACACTTTGGAATAAACACTGATAGTCTGGCTTAAAGGTGCAATTACTTTGATACATTATATAAAATTTACACCTTTAAGGTCTTTTGTAATAAGATAAACTTGTTATTTTGCAACACATACATTCAGACTGCTGTATTCACAAAAAATATTAAATTAGATAAATTCAAATACATTTTGCTAGTCTGTTTCATTGACTGTAAGATTTGACTATATTAGGGTTATACTATTATTATTTAGGGACAAATCAATTTCTGTTACTGAGTTTAAGTGTTCAGTCACAATTGTCATTGAGAAGCTGCCCTGAGGACCCAGACTTCCTGTTTCCTGACTGCTGCAGAACATCCAGCTGAAACATCCTCATTGCCTGTCATCTGTTCACCACATCACCACAGCTGTTTATATTTGCTTTAAATTTTACATATCTTAAAGAATTTCACACACTCTAATTAAAAGCTAAGAGTTTTATTATAGCCTGTTAATTATTGTCATTTATTCTGCATATCCCTTTACAGAAGTTAAGAGCTAATCATTAACGAGTCTGGTTAAAAATATAAGAAGTAAAAATATTCTGTTTTTGAAAAAGCTACAATAAAACTGAGCCAAGTGTTTTCAGAGAACTTTGAATATCTTTTATCTTGAGTTTTTTTCTATTTACACATTTATAAAAACATTTGAACATTTGTATAATCTTGCTTTTCTCAGATTTAAAAAGTAAGTAAAAGAGTTATTATTTTTTCAGTGTTTCCAGGTTGAGTTTTCTTTATATCTGTGTATAAATACATACAAGCCTCAGTTTGTACTTTAATAAAATGCCAAGAAAAGGTCAAAGGTCGCAGTCCCAGAAGCTTAGATGGCAAAAGCAGAAAGAGCAGGTAAATATTTCTCAGAGCGGTGAGCAGGTAAAGGTGTCTGTTACAACTGTTCCCAGTCTGGAAGTGCAGAACAGCGTTGAGACAGCCACAGTGTCTTATGAAGACATGGTAAAGAGAGGCGTTTTCTCAGTGTCTGTGCAAAAGGCTGAAATACAACAGGTAACTGTGCAAACGCAGCATAATGGAGAAGCTCCAGGACCATCTCATGTACAAGTTACAAATGATGAAAGTCGTCCACGAGTGAGTAGCATCTGTGCGTCCCGAAGCCAGGCCTCTCCTAGGTATGGAAAGTACAGGAATCATCAATGCATGGCGAACAGTTTGGTTTTCCTGTCATTCTTACATGAGGATGAATTCATTACCAGAGCAGATCTTAACCGTGTGTTGGACAAAGGCCATGCCATGTATTCAGATGCCAGAAAGAGGTTTGTGAACAGCGTGTTTCTAGCCTGTGATGAGCTTCCCTCAGTGGTCACCAGCCGCAGACACGAGCATCAAGTGGATATATCTCAGATTGGTCGTTACGGCACATTTGATGGTACAGATCATCTTCCGAGCCTTAAACAGGGACTACAGTGTTTGGCTTCAGACGTTCGCTACGCTTTGCTAGTCATGGGAGGAACAGTCATTGCTGTTTGCAGGCTGACTTCAGGTGAATACGCATATTTTGACCCTCACCCACGTAAGTCTACAGGAATGCCATTGTCACTAGGTGTAAGTGGTGGAACTGCAGTTATGTTAAAATTCACACGTCTTAACGACATGATTGACAGGATCAAACGCTTGTACCGAATGGTTAGCGTTGCACCAACCTGCACTTATGAGCTACAGCCTGTCGAGTTTCACAGTGGAAACACCGCTGACCAAAGAGATGCTAATCAAACCACCAAATACAGACAAACCTCTACAACTCTTCCAGCACCAGCTTTAAATGAACCTGTTCATGAATTAAACTCCCAAACATCCACCGAGCAGACACAGAAAACTGGAACCAACACTTTAACCACTGAAGTGACGTCATCCAGAGTGGATTATTCCAATGACACAGCTGCTGCTGAGATGAACCATTGTCCTTCTGATTATTTTGAAAATGAAACATCTGCATCTTCTGTGAGAGACACTCAGGTAAAATCAGATCGTGTTCCTCAGAATGATTCAAACATTGCCTCCTGTTCAACTAAGACAACACAGGAACTCTCACTTAAACTGTTGAAACATAATAAACAGGAAAGGAGAAAAATTAGGAGAAGATTATTGGCCCAACAAAAACTACCACAAAGGAAGGAAAATCAGAAAAAGAAAGAAAGGCTGATGTACACTTTTGATGAAAGCTTTAAGGCAAAGAAAAAAAATTCCAGTAGAAAGTCTAATGATACTAATCACAGACAGAAAAAGGGTGTGTACAAAAACAATCTGTACAAATTAAATGCTAAATATAGACAGAAACAGAGAGAGCATATGAGAAAGATGTATAAAGAAATTCCTCAAATTAGAGAGAAAAAAAGAGAACATGTCAGAAGGATGTATAAAGACAATCTTATATTCAGAGAAAAGCAGAAGGAACGTATGACACGAACATATAGAGAATCTCCTGTATTCCGAGAAAAGCAAAAAGAACGTATGAAAAAAACATATAGAGAATGTTATAGACAATCTTCTATATTCAGAGAAAAGCAGAAGGAACGTTTAACGAGAGCATATAGAGAATCTCCTGTATTCAAAGAAAAACAGAAAGATCATATAAGAAGAATATACAGAACTTGTGATGAATTCAGAGAGAAACATAAAGCTTACATGAGGTCATATGTTTCTAACCTATATAAAGAAAGTGAAGAATTTAGACAGAAAAAACAATCCTACATCACTAGACGTTATGGCGAAGAGAGTATATTTCAGCAGCAACACAAGGACAATATGAGAGAACGAATGAGAGTAAAATATTGGAACAGTTTGTCTTTTAGACAGATGCATAATATCAGATGTGCAATGAAGATAAAACAAAAATATCGTCAGATGCATCGACCAGCTGAGAGTTTACAGTCTCATCCAGATAACAGTTTAATGAATGAGGCCATATCTCGTTTCAGATCAAACATTAAGTCAGCACCATCTCATGTTTGTACTGTTTGTCTAAAAGCTTCTTTTCCTAATCAGGTGAAAATCTGCAAAAGAGAAAATTACTTAAAACACCAAACTGTAGCTCAACAGTGTCTAACTGGTAAATTTGTTCATGTGTGTGATGAAGCATGTAATGATCACTGCAGCTTTCCTGTTGAGAGAAAAAAGGAGTATATCTGTCACACGTGTCACAGTTCCCTCAAAAGTGGACGCATGCCAAGGCTTGCTGCTGTTAACGGTTTAGATCTGCAGGATATTCCAGCTGAACTGTGTGATCTCAACATTCTGGAGAGACATCTGATTGCCAAATGCATACCATTTGCTAAGATTATTCCACTTCCAAAGGGCAGACAAAGACTCATACGTGGTAATGTGGTGTGTGTACCATCTGAGGTCCAACAAACAGTTGACTGTTTACCTCGGCTAAGAAACCAATCACAGATAATGAGGATCAAGCTGAAAAGACGACTGTGCTACAAAGGCCATCAGCTGTTCCAGACTGTCACCTGGTCTAAACTCATTCAAGCCCTGCGTAAACTCAAACAGATTCATCCACAGTACACAGATATTGTTATCAGAGATGATGCATTGCTTTGTGATCCCACGTTACCTGATGATGACAGCAGTGATGAAGCCAGCATGGCAAGTGATGATTATAATGAAGCAGATCTAATGGAAATTGACAACTATGAAAAAGATGCCCTTTTGTGTGAAACGGAGTCTGAAAGTGAACAAGATATTGATATGCAATCCTGTGATGAACAACCAGAGGAACAAAATCCAGAGGAACCAGAAAGTGATTTGAACAATGGAGGTTTTGCTCTAGAAAGTTGTCTGCAGCCTGTAGACATTTCAGAAGAGATTCTCTGTTTCACTGATAACACATATTGTGTGGCTCCTGCAGAAAGAAACAATCCTGTTAGCTTCTTCAGAACTCCTCATTTGGAAGCCATGGCATTTCCTGTGCAGTTTCCTACTGGTCAGAATACACTGGATGAAAAGAGATGTCTTAAACTCACACCGAGTGCTTACTTCAAGTCAAGGCTTTTCAACATTGATGCAAGATTTGCTAAAGATACAAATTACCTGTTTTTCTCACAGTTTGTCACTGAAATACACTTGGCTAATTCCAGCATGACAATACAGCTAAGGAAAGGTAAAACTATGACCAAAGATGGACGCAAAATAACATCAGGAATGTTACAAAGTAAGACAGAAGTAGAGAAGCTGGTAAGAAATAAAGATGCAATCAGATTTATGCAGCCACTCAGAGGAACTCCAGCTTACTGGCAGAAAACCACCAAAGATTTATTCAGTATGCTTCGTCAAATAGGAACACCTCAGTTCTTTGTCACTTTCTCTGCTGCTGAGATGAGATGGCCTGAAGTGATTCAAGCAATAAAGAGACAGCAAGGTGAAGAGGTTGATTTTGAAGCCCTGGACTGGTCAGAAAAGTGTGAAATTCTAAGATCAAATCCAGTAACCACCATGCGAATGTTTGATAAGCGTGTTGAGGCTTTGTTCAGAGATTTGCTTTTTTCTCCTGCACAGCCCCTTGGTGAGATCATTGATTACTTTTACAGAGTTGAATTCCAGCACAGAGGTAGTCCACATATACACATGTTGCTGTGGATTCGAGAAAAGGTAGAAGTAGATGTGGACGATGACCAAACTGTCTGTGACTTTGTGGACAGATACATCTCAGCTCAACTGCCAGACCCAGAAAAACAACCTGAACTGCACAAAAAAGTCACTGAACTACAAAAGCACAGCAAAAACCACACAAAAACATGCTTTAAGAGTGTGAACTCTGGTTGTAGATTTGGGTTTCCAAAACCGCCATCCACAAGAACAATGATTGTGAGACAGGATGAGGATTCAGACACTGAAGCTGCAAAAGCCAAACTCAGACCTTTGTTGAACCTGCTGAAGGAACCTGAAGCTGCTTCTCTCACCATAGAGCAGATTCTGTCACAATGCAACTTGACAATGAATGAGTATGAGCAATGCCTCCAGGACATAAACAAGAAAACAGCTCTTATTCTGAAACGTGACCCAAAGGACTGTTGGATCAACAATTACAACCCAGACCTGCTTGAAGCCTGGAACTCTAATTTAGATGTCTCATTAATTTTGAATGCCTATTCATGTATAGAATACCTCTGTAAATATATAACGAAGAAAGAATCTGGCCTCTCTGAATACCTGAAGACAGTTATTGACAACTCTGATAAGAACACGGTCAATGAATGTGATGAAATGAGAGCTGTGATGCAGGCTTATTCAAAAAAGAGAGAAATCAGCGCACAGGAGTGTGTGACTCGAGTCTGTGGCATAAAAATGAAAAAATGTTCCCGCAGTGTTGTATTTGTATCAACAGATGATAACCCAGTAAAAATGAGTCGTCCCATGAGGTACCTGGAAACCACAACACACGACAGTTGTAATATTTGGATGACAAGTTTGACTGATAAATACAAATGCAGACCTGAGACACCAGAATATGAGGAAATGTCACTGGCTGATTTTGCTGCCTTGTGCCGGTTGGTGAGTGGTCCAAATGAAGGAAAAGATGTGCTTCCTCTTCTAAACCAGCTTGGATTTGTACAAAGGCGAAAGAATGATAAACCAGCTATAATCAGGTATTACCACTGTTCACAGGAAAAAGATCCTGAGCAATATTATGGTCGACTGTTGAGACTTTACCTTCCACACAGATCAGAGCAGGAACTGAAACCACAAGGGTTCCAAACCTATCAGTCCTTCTACAGCTCAGGTTTTGTACGACTTCCATGTTCAGACCACAGTGAGTCTGTGAAAAGGATTGTGAAAAGAAATAAAGACAAGTATGAGAAGAACTCTGAGGATATTGAGAGTGCACTGGAAGAGTTTGAACAAAATAGAGACGTTGTGATCGATGAATGGTGTAATCTTGCTCCTGAATCTGAAGTTGTGAGGTTGCGATGTGATGAGAATCTTCCTGAGAGACATTCTGATGATGAGAACGAACAGGAGAATGTTCCCGACTACAGTCGTCAGTCTGATGCCGTAACAGAGATCAGAGCCGTCAGAGAACAACCTGCAGTCGATCCAGCTGTGGTACGTGTAATGTATCAGAATCTGAACCAGAAGCAGGCCTGCGTGTTCTATGCTATAAGAGACTGGTGTATTCAGCGAGTTTGTGGTTTGAACCCAGATCCATTTTTCTTCTATATCAACGGTGGTGCAGGAACTGGAAAGTCACATCTGATTAAGTGTATTCACTCTGAAGCATCAAAGATCCTGAGCAGACTGCCTGCTAATGCAGAAGAAGCTGACATATCAAATCCAACTGTTTTACTGACGTCATTTACTGGGACAGCAGCTTTTTCTATCAATGGCTCTACGTTACATTCCCTACTGAAACTACCCAGGAGTCTGAATCCACCCATTCAAGGACTTGGTAACCAACTGGATGAAGTCAGATCTGAGCTTATAAATGCTGAAATTATTGTTATTGATGAGATTTCAATGGTTTCAAAACCCCTTTTTGCTTATGTGGATGCAAGACTTAAACAGATCAAAGGCACTCAGAGACCTTTTGGTGGAATGTCAGTTTTAGCTGTTGGAGATTTTTACCAGCTGCCACCAGTGCGACAGTCTAAACCTCTCTGCGTTTACGATCCACAACAGATTGACCTATGGCAGGAACATTTTCAGATGATCACTCTAACCGAGATCATGCGTCAGAAAGATGATGTGGCCTTTGCAGAGATGTTGAACAGGATTAGAGTCAAAGAAAAGACAGATGAGCTTTCTCAGTGCGACAGAGATTTGTTGTCACAGGCTGTGACTGCACCAGAAGAATGTCCAATCGAGGTCTTACACATTTATGCTACCAACAAGAATGTTGAATCCCACAACACAGATACGCTCAAGAAGCTTCATTCAAACATCATAATCATCACTGCAGACGATTTCCAGAAGGATAAACGTACAGGCAGAATGGCACGAAGAGACAAACCATTTACAGGTGGGAGAAATGATTTACCCGACACCCTGAACATTGCTGAAGGAGCCCGAGTGATGCTGACCAGAAACTTGGACACACTAAACGGTTTGGTCAATGGTGCTTTTGGTATACTGATAAAGGTGGTGAGATCTGAAAATGATGGACACATAATTAAACTGGGGCTCAGAATGGACAACCGGCAGTCTGTAAGAAACAACCGCAGTGCTAATGCAGCATCTGATGATCTGGTTTACATTGAGAGAGCAGAGGAGAGTCTTAAGTTTAAAGGAGCGGTACGCAGACAGTTTCCTGTAAAGCTAGCATTTGCCTGCACAATCCACAAAACCCAGGGTCTTACAACACAGACAGCTGTAGTTTCAATGAAGAACATTTTTGAACCAGGTATGGCTTATGTTGCTCTCAGCAGGGTGACGTCTCTCAGTGGACTCTATTTACAGGACTTGGATGAGAAAAAGATTTACGCCAATCCCGAGGTAACTGCAGCGCTCCAAACCATGAGACAAGCCAGCGTTGAGGAAATGATGCCTCTTCTTCAGGTCAGAGAAACAGCCAGCAGACCTGACACTCTTACACTGATCCATCACAATACGGAGGGTTTACCATCTCACATCAGTGACATCAAGAGTCATCATGAAATGTGTTTAGCAGATGTTTTGTGTCTCACAGAGTCTCACCTCCAAGGCTCCTTTGTTGCAGACAGTCTTCATTTGGACGGCTACACCATGTTCAAACACAACAGACATGTGTCCTACACAAACTTTCCTCACATGGCCAGCAGAAGTGGTGGTGGAGTTGTTGTGTATTTGAGGAATCATTTTCAGGTTCAGGTAAAACAGTATCTGCATAATGTCACTGATCTTGAGTTCTTAGTCTTGAAGATTCAGGCTCCATTCCCTGCGCTCATTGCGGTTGTGTACAGACCTCCAGACTACAGTTTGACACCGTTCATGCAAAACCTGGTAAGTCTTTTAGATTCACTTGAAATAATGGACTGTGACCCAATAATTGTGTGTGGAGATTTTAATGAGAACCAGTTACAGAGTGGAAGGAAACAGATTCTGGAGCAGTTTCAGTCGAGAGGGTATTCACAGCTGATCACTTCTGCCACTACAGACAAGAACACCCTGCTTGACCTCATTTTTATTTCTCAGCCACAGAAAAGTCTCTATTCAGGTGTCCTGAGGACATATTACAGTTACCACAACCCTGTCTTTTGTGTCCTGTCCTCCAGCCAATCATGAAGTCGTCTGGTGAGTTTTGAAACAATTACAGATCATGTTTGTTACAGAGTTTACTGACTGTAGAGAATGAAAAAGATTTTTTGTTGATAATGGAAGGCTTCCCAAAAATTCGCTTCCCTGCTCTGTCTGTAAGAAAACCATCCTTTAATTTATCAAACCCTTCTCATTACAATGTTATTAATCATTTCACCATATCATGGCTGTACTTCATGCAGAGCAGGGAGATCTGCCTTCTGTTATCATGCACCTCTGATCTGAAATGTTCTGCAAAAAGTATTAAACAGACATCATTTATTTTTTATTCTCATGTTTTAAATGACTAAATCTACTATTTTAAAATGCATTTTTTCATGGATGTTAATTGTCATCTCCTTTTTTGATACTTATATTTATTGTGACATATGTATCTCAACAAATGAGATCTTTGTTTTGGACTTTCAAATATGAAATAGTAAATAAATAAATCCCAGATAAATGCAGGTATTTATTATTGGTCACAGACAATTATATTTTCTTGATTATAGTAGATTTTGTAGAATCAAACGTTTTGGGAATGAATGAGTTTTTGCTTATCATGTTTTATAGGTAAAAAATGTAAAAAGTTTTGCACTAATTTTAGGCTACCAGAGATGTCTATAATGATACATTATGTAGAGAACAACATTTTTACAGTTTACAGAAGTTGTATAAAAACTGATTTAGAAGTAAATGGAAAGTTTCTGCATCCATTTTCTGACTTGGCCTTTATCCGGGTGGGTTTGGGTTTGGGTGGATAAAGGCCAAGTCAGAATTTTCTGAGCAGCTGCAAAAATACATCAGAAAGTGTGGGCTTTAGGTGTAGCCCACACTTTCTGATGCACTAATAAGATTTAGTAACTGACACCCCATACCAGCATTACATAGACACTTGGGGGCTGAGATGGGTGGGTGGGGAGGGTGGGTGGTGTTACAAGCACTTTATGTTTTGTAGATATATTTTTTCAGACAGAGCGCACACAGTCCTGTTTCCTTTGTGGCAAAACCTTCAAACATCACCATCCTCAGCTGAAACAACAACATCTTAACACCATCTTCATGAACTGCTGAGCCAAACCTGATCCATCAGTGCTGGACTGCACAGATAACTACATGCCACAAGGAGACTGCTGTTTTATGAACTGCCATACCAGTGTGTCTTCAATGGAGAAGATGACACACCCATCACCTGACCTCCTGCCTGATCTGGAGACTGATGACTCATACTGAGGAAACTGTATTTCCTGTCAGAGATGCTCAGTGATCCTCAGAGCAGAGAGAGGAATGATTCTTTATCTTTGATAAAAAATGTCAGTGCTTTTAATTCAATTAATTAATTTAAATCCTATTTATTGCATAAATAATTCCATACTGAAATTATTATACTTGTTGACATTTTTTGAGTTTTAATTGACATTATGGATTACAAATCTATGCTTTTTCTACTCTGTCTCTCTGTGCAGGTACTGCTGTCTTCTGAGTTCTTCAGTGTCCCAACTGAGACATTCAAACCTCATCACAGAGCTCATGTCTTTCCTCACCATCATGTGAGTGTGAGATTGCTCTGGATTCTGGTTATGTGGCCTGCAGCACCTATAAGGTATTTCAATATTGTTCATTTTATAAGTTATTTGTAGTTTTTAGGCCTTAACACAAATAAAATGTTCCCTTTTCTGTATTTTTTAGAACAAGCTTGTCCTCTGTGGCTGCATTCCAGCTTCTTAGACTCTACGCAAATGGACAGAGTATCAGTGTTTGACCACTCTTACAGACACCGACTTCTGTCAACTCACTGCTACTGATCAGGCACCTCACTCCAGGAAGACAGAGGGCTGCAAGCCTGTCATCGTTTCCAGTGTGGCTTTGTATTCTTGGGGTAGCATCAGATTTTTCCCACAAATATTCAAAGGTAACACTTATTTTAAGCTTAGTTATTAAATCAAAAGTCTTCCCTTGTGTTAATTTTTTTGTTTTATTTTTATATTTATTTTTGTTTTCTTTTAGATTTATATGCAGTGATCGGATGTGGTGGAGCTTTGTTAACTGTGTGTAAAACATCTGTTTGTGATGATATTTACAATGAGGCTTTAAGGTGACAGTTTCCATGTAATTTCAATCCTTTTACTAAGCGAAAACATGTTTGCAATTAACATATTTTTTCAGTTTTGTCTTCTGGACTTATGGTTAACATTCCTCTGTGACAGCAAATACTTAACTGGTCCAAGTGACCAGCATATCATTGGTCGAGGGTAAAAAGGACCACAATGAATTTGTGACTGTGTTTGTGTCACCAGATTTAACAAACAATATCAGACATATGAACCTGAACTCTGGATTAATGTGCAGATATACTGTTTTTTGTGTTTTTTTTCTATTGTTGAATAATTATTTTGTAGGAAAACCCAATCTATTTACCCAAACAATTTAACTTGTTTGGGTAAATAGTGGATTAATATATCTAAGTCTATAAGTATAACAAGCTGAATTCATACAAACACACAGCTCTAAATCTTGAATTGTAGGATGTACAAAAATGATCATGTGATTATTATGGACATTTAAATAACTATATCTATTGAACCATTACACATATTCTTTATAGAAATTACACAATCTCAAAATGTGAAAAAGTGTTTAAGAGAAAAGATAATGTGTGTTTGTATGAATCCTGCCTTAGTATGGGGTGTCAGTAACTACATTAGTATAGAGTAGGTCTAACAGTGGTTTTCCACATCTGAGACAAGCTGACTTGAGTTTTGATCAGAGTAGAACCATAACATTCATGCTAATGGTTCTACTGTTTAAAGTTACTTTATGATGGATTTCACCCTGGTCACAGCACTATGTGAAAAGCTGTTAGAGGTAAAGTTAACCCAATTAATACCTCATCATAAGTCACTCTGTAACGCAGGGCAGTGGTTATTTTTAACTGTAATTTATTCTACAACAATGTTCTTTATTTGATCCCTGTTTCTTTAAATATGTGCATCGATTGGTCAGCTGTGTGACTCGACACCTGAAATATATCACAATGTTGACTTCATTTCGACAGTATTTTGTAGTTTGGTACCATATTTATCATCAAATCAGGAAGCAGTAAACTAATTGAAAAAAATAAGCTTTTGAAAATTTTAACGTGGCATTGGAATATGCTGTTTATCCTTGCCAAATGGTATGTGCACAAAACTCCAGCAAATGAGAGGATATATTTTTGTCTCTCACTTGCTGTTTATATATGTATATATTTTTGCAGTTAATAGCCTATCATGTGTCTGCGCATCTTAGGGCCATAAACATAAACATGGAAAACAAGAATATGTTCACAATTCCAACATATGCTTCACTTGTTTGTATATTTAGATTCATTTGATTTGCATTTTCTATTAATATTTTTCTGTTTGTCCCAAATGGGATTTTTATTTCTGTATGCCATTATTGTAATCATTGGAAACAACTGAGTAAATCTTTTGTATCATATGTTTCTAAAAAATATTTAAATGTTCTACATTTCTACTACTGGTTTACTATTTTCTAAACTTTCTGCCACTCTTTGGCATTTCACTAACATTATTTTTGGGTGTTTTTTCTCTGACTGCAGCATCTTGGGCATTTATTACCTAACTGTTTTTGTGGGGTTTTTTTTCTTTTTTGTTTGTTTGTTTGTTTGTTTGTTGCCATTTTTACATTTCACCAGCTGTGTAAACTCTGTAATTTTACCTTGGTTTTGGTCCACATCAGTTTATCTGCTGGCTGTTTTTTTTTTTCCTTTTCTAATGTTTCTGGTACTTTTTCACAGTTAAATAAGTGACTTTGAGGTTAATTCCGCGTTTTCAGCTGTTATCTGTTGACAGTTTTTCCTAATTATTACATTTCTGCAAAATTAGAGCAGTTCTGGTAAGTTGTAATATTTCTGTGAAGTTATGTTATTCTAAATTGTTACATTTCTGCTAAGTTGTAGCTTCTGGTAAACTACAATGTTTCTGCTGAATTGTTATGTTTCTTCTAAGTTATTGCATTTCTGCTAAATTATTACATTTTTGTTAACTCGATGTTGTTCTGCAAAGTTATTAAAATTTCAACAACTTTTTAAACACTGACTTTGATTTCTTCAGCTATTTTCAGCTATTTTCAACTATTTTCTGCAAACATGCGTTGTTATGGTTGCTATGCAATTAACTCAGAGTGGACAGTGGAAGTTTGTGAATTTTCTGTTCAAGTCCGAACAAGTTCTTGCTACTCGCTCAATTCTCACTCAACCCCACAAATTATACATCAAAACGTAGGTATTTTTGCTGGCTTTCATTGTTATCATTGTTGTGGGAGTTACAGATTTTTTGCAAATCTCCTCACGGCAACAAAAAGTCTGAAAACTCTCCATAGACAGTCAATGGAGAGTTTGTTCAAAATCACCGCTATTGTTGCCCATTGAAATGAATGGAACACATTATCAATGTGGTCACTTATTTCTGCTTGCCAGGCTGAGCTGTGTTTTAGCTCAGTGAGATGAGCAGCCGTTCTCAGACTGGGAAGCCAGGGTTCAAATCCTGCTTATGGCAACAATTTATTATAGAAAAAATTTATGTTCTTCACTCCTTTTTTAGCAGAATTTTAAGTTTTTCCACCCCTTTTCAGCACAAATCTGAGCTTTTTAGCTGTTTTAAGCAGAAACCTGTTTTCAGCAGAAATTCTGCTTATGTTCGAGGGGAATCCTAAATGTGAGAAATACACAACTTATAGCTCTCTCTGAGTCTGTGTGTGTAAGGGCTCATTACAGCAGGTGCAGCTAATTTAACTGACCTAGATATACCAAGCCCAGACTGTAACAGCCAGTGTTCCCTTTAGGCTCTGTGTATGTGTGTGTGTATCAATATTTCTCCCATGTTAAAGTATTACTCCTCCATAATAGTACTTCTGCTCAATCATGGTATTTCTGCTAAATCATAGTATTTTTGCCAAATCATGTTATTTGTGCCAAAGCATAGCATTTCCACAAAATAACAGTATTTCTGCTATGTTATATTATTACTGCTCATAGTATTTCTGCCAAATCTTGGTATTTGTTCCAAAGCATAGTATTTCTGCCAAATCACAATATAACTGCAAAATAAAGATTTTTGAGCCAAATCATAGTGTTTGTGCTAAATCCTAGTAATTCTGCTCAATCATAGAATTTCTGCTCTGCTGAAGTGCTTTTTGCTAGATTATAGAATTTCTGCTAAGTCAAAGTATTTCATGTAAATCATAGTATTTATACCAAGTCCCAGTGTTTCTGCCAAATCATAAATCATAAATAATTTTAACAAAGCAAAGTCAAGACAAGAGGCTTGTGCCAATTCCTCTTCAGACACTGCTGACACTCACGGTCGGAGCAGCTTTTACAGAATTTTTATTTTTTAGCAAAATTTCACCGTCTTTACCCCTTTTCAGTAGAATTTTTTGCTTTTCACCACTTTTAAGGAAAAACCTCTCCCTCTTCACTTTTGAGTTCTTCACCACCATGCAACTTTTTGCAACTTTTCATCTTTTTCAGCTTTTCAGCAGACAGCTTCAGCGTTAAGGCATCCACACTGCATTTTCGCAGGAAATGCAAATTTTTTCTAGTTCTTTATTCTACTTTATTCTAGTTGCTTCCGTACGTTTTTTGGCGCTTAACTACTCCCTCAGTTTTCAGCCGATTTTCTCAGTTCAAACTCTATACTGTTCTGCTATTTCTGCTAATGTGTGCTATGACTTTTGGTGTTTATTACTATTATACTTTTTAAAATATTACACTTTTTTCCTTTAATTTGTCCCATTGAAATGAATGGAAATCTTCAGAAATTCTGCTAAAACTTGCTTGTTTTTGAAACTTAACTACTTCCTCATACTTTCACCTAGGCACTCCATTCAAACTTTAAAATGTTCTCAGATTATTGGGCTATTCCTGTATGATTCAGCTTTTTCAGATCTTCTACCATTTTAATTTTATACCTCTTCAAGTTTTCAGTTGCAAAATTGTGATTTTTCAGAAAATACATGCGTTGTTATGGTTGCTATGCAATTAACTCAGAGTGTGCACTTGTCCTTTCTGAATTTTCTCTTCATGTCTGAACAACTTCTTGCTAATCGCTCAATTTCCAATCAACCCCCACAAATTATACATCAAAACGTAGGTATTTTTGCTGGCTTTCAGAAAATGTCACTATCATTGTTGTGGGACCTACAGATGTTTTGCAAATCTCCTCAGAGCAACACAAAGTCTGAACAGTCTCCACAGAAAGTCAATGGAGAGTTTGTTCAAAATCACCACTGGATTTCTCTAATTAGAGGCATTTTCAAATTGTCATATCTCCTTAACGAAACAAAGTGGAGACATGAGGCTTGTGCAAATATATCTTCAGACACTCCTGATGCTCACAATTCAAGAATTTCTTTCTCACCTATTACCGTTTGGCCATGAATTACACTTATTTGAGGGTAGGAAATTTGTCCCTCGCTCAGATTTCTTCAGATTTCAAACTCTGGAAATGAGGCACTTTTTTCTCTCGTCAGATCTTTTTGATGGATTTCCACAGAGACCTGAAAATTTCCATGACTGTTCACCAAAGCCTGCTGTTTCTCACGGTGAAAGAATGATTTTGATGCTCCATATAGATTTAGAGTTACAAAACGTTGTTTGAGGGCAAGTCAAGGCAGTTTTGCTTTGCCTCTACTCAGTTACAGTGTATTACAAGTCATATATCTTCAATAATTTATATTTTATCTCTGAATTATGAAGACCTGCAGATTCCCCCATCTCTTCTGAACAAAACGGTGTCAGAATGACCGTTCTAGCTCCTACGGTTAGGAAATTATGGCCATTTGTTTGAGGGGAATCCTGAATGTGGGAAATACATTGAAGAAAACCCATAGCTCTCTCTGTGTCTGTGTGTGTAAGTGCTGATTACATCAGGTGCAGCCAATTTAGCTGACCTAGATATGCCAAGCCCAGACTCTCAACAGCCTCTGCACACTTTGCTCTCTGTGTATGTGTGTGTTAGTATCAATATTTCTCCCATGTTAAAGTATTACTCCTCCATAATAGTATTTGTGCTAAATCAAAGTACTTCTACTTCATCTTAGTACTTCTGCTCAATCATAGTATTTCTGCTAAATCATAGTATTTTTGAAAAATCATGGTATTTGTGCCAAATCATGGTTTTGGGGCAAAACCATAATATTTATTTTATGTTTTAGTATTACTACTAAGTGGAGGAATGTCTGTTATGTTATAGTATATTTGCTGAATACAGTATATCTGCCAAATCATAGTATTCATCCCAAATCATAGTATTTATGCAAAATTACAGTATTTCTGCTAAAAAGTAGAAATAGTACCTTTTAGCAGAAATTTATGTCAAAAGATATTATTTATGTTAAAACATAGTATTTCTGCTAAGTCATAGTACTTGTGCCAAAACATAGTATTTGTACCCAAACATAGTATTTCTGCCAAATTGTAGTACTTGTGGAAAAACATAGAATGTCTGCAGAATCATAGTATATCTGTTGTGTTATAGTATTACTACTAAGGCATAGCATTTCTACCAAATCATAGTATTCCTTCAAAATCATAGTATTACTGCAATTTCATAGTATTTGAGCGAACTCGTAGTATTAGTGCAAAAACATACTATGTCTGCAAAATCACAGCATATCTGTTATGTTATAGTATTACTACTAAGGCATAGTATTTCTACCAATAGTATTCCTTCAAAATCATAGTATTACTGCAATTTCATAGTATTTGAGCAAAATCGCAGTATTTGTGCAAAAACATACTATGTCTGCTAAATCACAGTACATCTGTTATGTCATAGTATTACTACTAAGATATAGTATTTCTACCAAATCATAGTATTCCTTCAAAATCATAGTACACAGTACTTCTGCCAATTCGTAGTATTTGTACTAAATCATGGTACTTGTGCCAAATCATAGTATTTTTTGCAAATCATAGTATTCGAACCAAAACATAGTATTTGTACGAAGTCATAGTATTTCTTCTAAATCATAGTATTTCAATCAAATCTCAGTAGTTGTGCTGAAACGCAGTATTATTGCCAAATCATAGTATTTGTACTGAAACATAGTATTTCTGCCAATAAGTGTATTTCTACTAAAGCATTGTACTTGTGCCAAATCATAGTATTTCTGCCATATTGTGCTAGTTGTGCAAAAACATAGACTGTCTGCAAAATCATAGTATATCTATTATGTTATAGTATTACTACTAAGTCGTAGACTCTCTATTTCGTTATAGTATCTCTGTTGAATACAGTATATGTGCCAAATCATAGTATTTATAGCTAATCATAGTATTTGTGCTAAAACATAGTATTTCTGGCACATTATAGTATTTGTGTAAAACCAGAATGTCTGCAAAATCATCATATATCTGTTATGTTATAGTATTACTACTAAGGCATAGTATTTCTGGTAAATCATAGTATTTCAACTAAATAATAGTATTTCTGCCAAATCATAGTATTTGTTTCAAATCATAGCATCTGAACCAAGTCATATTATTTGTGCCAAAACATTGGATTTGTACAGAGTCATAATATCTTTTCTAAATCATAGTATTTCAAAAAAATCTCAGTAGTTGTGCTAAAACGCAGTATTATTGCCAAATCATAGTATTTCTGCCAAATCATAGTATTTGTACTAAATCATAGTACTTGTGCCAAATTATAGTATTTGTACCCAATCATAGTATTTGTGCCATATCATCGCATTTGTCAGTTCAACTTATTTAACTCTTCTCAACAGCCCAACACCTCTTCTTCACCCCGTTTCAGCAGAATTGTGAGGTTTTTCACCCCTTTTCAGCACAAATCCCAGATTTTTCAGGTGTTTTCAACAGAAATGTCTTTTTTAGCAGACATTCTGCTGATTCACCTGTTTTCAGTGCAACTACTTCTTTACCTCTTTTCAGTAGAAATTCTGCTGATTCACCTATTTTAAGCAGAATTTTCAGCCTTTCACCTCTTATCAGTACAAATCTCAGTATCTTCTGCTAATTTCAAAAGAAACCTTTTCACTACTCCTCTTTTCAGTACAAATTTGAACTTCTTTACCCCTTTTAAGCTGAATCTTTGCTTTTCCACCTCTTTTCAGCAAAAGTTTCTGTTTTTTACGTGTATTTAGCAGAGTTTTTCAGTTTTTTTACTGCCATACAATTTTTTCAGCTTTTCATCTTTTTCAGTCATTTTCAGCAGACAGCTTCAGCGTTAAGGCATCCACACAGCATTTTCGCAGGAAATGCAAATTTTTCTAGTTTAGGGTTGATTTTCATGATTTGTAAATTCAATTCAACAGCAGTCGCCTCAAGGCGCTTTATATTGTACAGTAGATTGTACAATAATAGATACAAAGAAAAACCCAACAATCATATGACCCCCTATGAGCAACCACTTTGGCGACAGTGGGAAGGAAAAACTCCCCTTTAACAGGAAGAAACCTCCGGCAGAACCAGGCTCATGGAGGGGCGGGGCCATCTGTGCGACCGGCTGGGGTGAGAGAAGGAAACAGGATAAAGACATGCTGTGGAAGAGAGAAAGAGATTAATAACAGATATGATTCAATGGAGAGAGGTCTATTAACACATAGTGAGTGAGAAAGGTGACTGGAAAGGAAAAACTCAATGCATCATGGGAATCCCCCGGCAGCCTACGTGTATTGCAGCATAACTAACGGTGTGTTCACACTGAACGCGATAGACGCGACCAGAGCATCAGGTTTACATGTAAAGTCAATGGAGAAGCGTGATGACGCACGATTGCGGGTCCCGCGAAAATTCAGAAGCAGATTTGCGTCACAAAAGCGTCTCAAACGCACGTCAAAGTAGCGCGTCTGGCATGTTTGACGCGCAAATAAACATACGCGCGTCAGCTTTTGTGTTGCATTTTGTGCATTCGCGCGTATTGCATCTACCGCTCAAGTTGGAAAAATCTGAATTCCAGCGTCAATTCACGCCGCGACAACCAATCAGGAGCCTGGTGACGTGAGTCTGACCTACGTCAAAGGGGCAGGTCCAGCCAAAGCCCTTCATACTTCATTCTATAAGGAGGAAAGGCTGATCAACGCCATAGCAAACCACCCGGAGCTGTACGACACCAGCTGCTTCCTGTACCGAGACAGGAATATAAAGGACCTAGCTTGGAGGAAGATATGTGAAGAGATCGTGCAACCTGGTAAGTTCATTCATTTCTCTTTTGAAATTTTTGACTGACCCGGGGAAGCCGCACAAAAGCTAGCAAGCCCGCCTAATGTCCCGCTATTTTCCCACTGATGTACAAATACCTTTCTGCTTTTATGCATGTTGTCATATAGGAATATATGTTATTGTTTATTAATAAACAGCACACAATGGTCCCACTGTTCATCCGTCACTGCCTCGCTTTTTCGCAGATTTTTTATTGCACAGTACAACTTTCAACAATGTGCATTGCATTCTGCAGCCTGATTGACAAATCTCCTCCGTGTCGTGTCTCCTGCGCTTGCCAAATTGATCATGTTTCATTTTGATAACCATCATATCCAATAGAAAAAGCAGCACAAAAACATCCATAACTATGAACCTCATTCGGAAATAGACACCTGCACCGGGAGGGAAAAAGGTAATGATGTGCGGATCGATCCAGAAATATCGATTCCTCCGATACCAATCATTTATGTTCTAGAATCGATTCTCACATTAAAATATCGGTATTTTAGTAATTTAGGGTAAATTTGTAGTTTATTATTAACAGGAACACAGTGGAAAGAAACTATAACATTCGGATTGTCTACATCGAAAGGAACTACACTGAAAAAATGGGAATTGGCAGGCTTTTGAATTTGCACAAATGAATTTAGTTAATGTTACACAAGCCTTTCATGTTTCTCTTATTTACACGATTGAATAAAGTAACATTTATTTGATTATAAACAATACTGAGACTACTCATTTTTCTTGCATTGATTTAAAGTGACTAAATTAGAATACTAAAACCATTGTAATCATGTTTGACCACAACCGGAAATGATACAATATATTCAAAGACAACAACTAAATATGATTGGATAATAAGACCTAGAGTCTTATCCAATCAACATAATTTAAGGAGAGCGCAATTGACCGCCAGATTCTGGAAGACTGTTTAGCCACATGCAACCTTTGGCACTGAGTCAGGCATACTGAGAAGGTAAGTAATTTAAATACATTTGTTTTAGTTGGGTACGTTTTCACAGAATTGTTGTAGTGCATGCTATATGAAAGGTAATCTGTAATGCATCTACATGTTGTTTTTACAGTGCTAGCTAAAGTTGGTATTAGCTTTGTGGCTAAAGCTGAAAAATAGTAACAAATTGCACAGTCGGGAGAAAGCAGCTGTTGTTGGTCAGATATGGAATTTTTGTATGTGACAGAGAGCACGAGCGTTTTTTATGGCTTAGCAAGTTAAAACATCACTGAGAGAGCGCAATAGTGTTTGTGTTACTCATGCTAGTTATGGCTACAGTGGCTAATTAGTCTGGCTGTAACCGTCAGAGTTTAAGAAGCTGGGAGCGCCACAGTGCCATACTTTAATTCTGGCTGCTGACACGCACTCAAGTTATAATAAGGATCCTGCCACCTTAGACGTGGGTTTAAGAACCTGTGCCCATAAATGCCAAATCATTTCTCCATTTGGTCATTGTTTTAGGTGAAGTGTCACTTACTTGACTATTCTATTGGTCAAGCCCAAATAATACAGCAGATATCTACAAGGAGATAAGTTTGTTCAACAGAGTATGTCTTATTAATTCTTATCTTATTGTTTTTTTAACCTTCACTTTCTCAACTTATTATTAATTGCCAGTAAACCTATTATTAATTTGTGTGCCTTTACTTTAAAAACATTCATGTAAAATACACTATTAAAAATTAAATGAAGGACAAGTGCTGAATGAAGATGCTAATTACAAACATTTCATTTCAGTGTGAAGATGTTGATGCTGAGTGTGTCAAGGGAGTGTGTATCTACATGGGTGAAGACCCTGGCATCAATGTTCCCTCTAAGCTGTGCACGTGCGCAATTGCGCACTGCTGGCACGGTCTCTGCGCACAGAAAATCTGTGTTGCGCACAAAAAAAATCTAACCTGAATTGAAATTAAAATTAATACTTTAACAATTCTGTTTTGGTTCTGTCCACCAGTTCAGAAGTTTTGACGTGAGATATGTGAAGACTTATCAAAGTGTCTGAAATGTAACATTCCAGCCTCCCCTTTAGTGTGTTTGCTGAGCAACTTGGATGAGGTCACTGCAGAAATAAACACAGCCCACATTGTTTTTACAGCCCTATGCATTGCCAAGAAAACGGTCCTCCTTAACTGGAAAAATAAAAATAATCTTAATTCTAATCAATATAAAAACCATCTAATAGATCACATTAGTCTTGATACATCCTCTGCCACCACATTTGATCAATCCCTCTGGGCTCCTTTGATCGGCTTCATCACCTAGTGGGGGTGGGGGGTCATGGTTTGGTCCTGCCTTCGCTATTATGGTTGATATGGGGGTAGTGACGGCCTTAGGGCGTCTGGGGAGTCCCTAGGGACGTTTTCCCTGGAGGGCCTAACCCGGGGGATGTGGCCATGACCTGGTTAGGGGCTCTGATGGCTCCTAGATGGTGTTTTCCTTGTGGCTGCGTACAGCGGCGATAGGGGAGGGTCTGTACTGGCGGACGTGGGTTACTGGCCTGGTGGCCTGGTTGCCCCTGGGTGGGTCCGGGACGGGCGTGGAGGCTTGGGGGTCTGGGGGTGCTCCGCCCCCGGTCTGGGGTGCTGGCTGGGCCTTGGGGGCTTGGGTCCTGGCTGTTGTGTCGCCGGGGCTGTGGGCGGGTGGGTGCAGGGGGGCTCAGCCCCAGTGCAGGGGACCTCTGGTGCATCAGCCCAACTAGGGGGCTCTCTAACTGGTGGGGAGGCTGTTATATCTTTGCAGGTGGTCTCCTCTCTACAGGAGCTCACTTTGCAGGTGGGGGAGAGATATAGGAGAGGTAGAGAATGAACTCAACCTGGGTGTCTATTGTCTTGTGTAGTTTGGGAGATGATTGGATGATGGGGTGGGTGCAGTTTTCTCTGCGGTGGAGTCGGGTGGGCTGCCCTGGACTCTGTAGGGCTGGGCGGTGCTGCTGCTGTGGGCCCCGGTCCGGAGGGGCCTGGGCCCCCTTGCCCTGGTGGGTTCCAGAGTTGGGGGTGCCTACTGAGGTCAGCGGGGGAGCTGGCCCCAGGGAGGGGCCGCTTGCCCCTCCCTTTCTTCCCTCCCCATCCTCAGCTACCTCCCTCTTCCCGCTCTACCACACCCACCCACACACGCAGGGCTTGGGGTGCAGATATGTCACCAGGGTGCAGGGGAGGCACTCCCCCTCTGTCCCCTTCTGGCCACCTGTGCCTCAATTTTATTCTGCAACCTAGACATCCACATTACTCACACTCTCACATAACACATACATATAGGGCCTTGGGGGTGGGCACGTTTTACAGCATCCAGAGGATGGTCGGTGTATTCCAACCCACCTCTGGCGCTGGTGCCCTACCCTCAATTTTAATGCATATAGACACTGAGGGTTTTCGGGAGGAGCCGTGCTGCTCTCTGGCAGGATGCACCATGCCCTCCTGTGTTTCTTCACTCACCCCGGTTCTGTTGGCCGTCAGGGCTGGGGGGCTGGGAGGAGGTGCTGGCCGTCAGATTGGGGTCTGTGATGCGGGGCCTCCCTACTACTGCAGATAAGGAGGCGGTCCGCTTGCCTCCACCCCAGACAGAAGGGTTACACCTCCTGGGTCTAGGTGCGGCTTGCCCCTCTGGGGGCGGGGGTACCTGGACTTGGGATATAGAGTATGTTTGGGGAGTGTGATTGTCTGTGAAGTGTCTATTTGTGTCTGTCTACACGTTGGGTAAGTGCCGAGTATTTGTTTGTGTATATGGGGGTGGGAATACACGTTTGAGTCTGCGTGCGCCTGTTCGTCTGTGTCTATATGTCAGGTTGGGTCTTAGACTCCACCTCTCTGGGAACATCTCAGGCCCTCCAAAGTACGGAGGCCTATCTCCCCTCACCACACTCCCTGCCGGTGACTGATGCCCTCAGACGTTGGTGTGCTGGTGCTTCTTGTCGACTGGGGCTGGGCACTCATGTATGTACCGGCTCACTCCTGGTGGCCGATTGGCGGGGCCTGGCGCCTGTGGCCCGGCTGGGCCCCTTCCGGGGGGTGGGGTGTCCTCAGGCCTCTGGCCTCTGGGCCTGAAGCTCGGTCCTCTCTGGCGCAGCTGGCTGCCGGCAGAGCCCGCGGGCACGCCACTGCAACCCCCTCTGGCCTCTGCTCTGTGGCTGCTGGGTGACCTCTCGTTTGGGGCTCTACTCAGTTCTTCCCAGGAGGGTGGCACGGTTCCCCCCCCCTTTGGTGGTCCTCCTTGGGTCCTCGTACTCTGGGGCCTCTAGATGTCTGGGGCCTGGATCTCCTCCATACCTGCTTCATGCCCTGGGTGACGGGGCTATGGCTCCCCACACTCCCTAGCAGATCGTTACATGGAGAAACCTTTGGAATACAAGCATGCTTATCCACACAGGTGTACACACGGGTGTTCACAGACACAAACTACACCTTTCTTGGCTGCTACCTCAAAGCACATTGTGCGCTGTCTATCTTGCGTGCTGCACAATAACATTTAATATTTAGTATCTACTGTTATCTACTGCTAGCTAGTTTATTGTGATGGTGCTGTATTTATTATGTTGCTGTTTTTTGTTTGTTTGTTTTCTCTTCTGTTTTTTTTCTCCATACAGGTGATCCAGGTGTTTTGTTTGTTTTCTCTTTCTTTCTTCTCCCCTTTCTCACCATCTCTTCTCCCCTCTATTTTTCTTTCTCCCCCTCTTTCTTTAATTCTTTCTCCCTGTCCTATCCCCCAGTCATGTCTGTCCCGACTGTAACAACCGAAAATAAAAAAAATACATAATTATAATAAAGGTCAATCAAATGGACCAATATGGCAAGGCCATGGTAATGGTAATGGACTGATTCTTATATAGTGCTTTTCTACTCTCTCGGAGTACTCAAAGCGCTCTATACAACATGCCACATTCACCCCATCACACCCACTCATACAAGCACTTTACCTATACTTAGTGCTATCTAACTGCATTCACACACATTCATACTCCGATGGATGTATCGGAGAGCAACTTGGGGTTAGTATCTTGCCCAAGGATACTTGACATGCAGACTGGAGGAGCCTGGTATCGAACCACCAACCTTCCGATCAGTAGGTGACCTGCTCTACCTCCTGAGCTACAGCCACCCCATGATGATCCACTTGGTAAAGTAAATCCGCTTGGCATCTCTCTTGGCCTTAAGACAACAATTCTGATGGCTAAAGATCCAAACGGGACAGGGGGGAAAAAAACAAAAAAAACAAAAAAAAACCAATTCTGTTTGGCAGTGTTAGTCAGTAAGTGACTGGCTGCTCCCATATGGGATTAGAACGATGCCACCTTATCCCATAGTCCAGCCAATAATGCGATTTACATTCGTATATACACAGCTAACCAACGTGGTTGACAGGCTATGACAGCGTCCTTATGTGCCTACACCGGTGTTTTAGCTAGCAAAGCGACGTGGTGGATGTGGAGTGAAGCCACATTAATGACAACGTGTACAACCATTGGAGATGTGAGCAGGACAGACGGAACAATTGACTGAAAAAGTGTGGACTTTATACCAGAGGTATGATAAAAATATATGCAATGTTTGGTTTTCTTCCTGAATACTATCGTTGTTTATATTTACTGTGGGAAGAAACGGTAAAAACAGCGTTTTATAAGGAAAACACTCGAAAGCACTCTCGGCCTGTAAGCAAAAACAAACTCCACCCCCCTCTCCCTTTCCTATTCGTCCAAAAAAGTACCATGTCGACCAATCAAAAAATTATATGGCAATGTGGCATCTAGTTGTTAAGAAACGGGGGGAAGTTTTAGGAGTGACGGTGGTGTTTTGAGATGTGAGAGATTTGAGACGACTAGAGCAAATCTTGTGTAGTTAGTGTGTAGTGTAGTTTTGTTGTGTGTGTCAGAACAATGAGGAGACTGCTGAATGTTACAGGTGTTACAGGAGTGATACATCTCCTGTTGTCAGGCCTGCAGGTATCAGGCTGTTGTTCTCCTTTATCTCATAGTGGACAGAAATTATTTTTTGGAGTGTGTAAAAGGATTTTTATATGTATTCTGCTCTATTGTAGTTAAAAAATCCCTAGTTGTTTAGCTTCATTTTCACTGTGTTTCATGACAATGCTTGCATAAGGAAGTTGCCACAGGAAACCTCACCCTTTGCTGAGTTTGCTGAGTTTGCTGAGTTTGCTGAGATAAGCTTGACCAGTTCCTGTTGTGACAGTTGAACGTATATGTTTTATGCTTATCACCTTGTAAGGAGTTGTTTTGTATTCACAAGGGGTGGCGCCCTGAAATGTGCTACGTAAGAGCTGTCTATAAATAAAGAGAGAACTGATGCCTCATCGCGTGTCTCTTCGGAGACATTGCCCATGTAAGATCTACATGTCTGAGTCTGTCTTTCTTGCCTCCTGAGTTTCCTCTTTACATTTCTTGGTCCTCCGAGCCGGATAGACATAACACTTTTGTGTGATCATACGGGAAAACCTCATCGAGTCCTGACGTCGTGAGAAGCCCGCGCTGAAGTCTGTCGACAGCTCCTCTCTAGGTAGAGGATATAAAGACCAGAGACGTTGAAATTTGGGTTCTGGCCAGCGTTCTTAAAAGTGGTCCACGGCGGTGGGGGTCGATGAGGCGGACCTGAGAGACTGGCAGTGAATCAGCAACCAGGTGAATATTAACACTCTGAGACACCTCGCGTAAAACGTATAAGCTCGCCTGAAAAAGGGCTGGTAGCATCTTTAGATAAATTCTAAAAGTAAAAGCTCACCTAAGAGAGGCTGGTAGCATTTTTAGAAAAGTATTTCTAAATGTAAAGGCTCGCCCAGAAGGGGCTGGTAGCGTTTTAAAATAAAGATAGAGCTCGTCTGGGACTGGTAGCTCCCCCGTAGTGGGTAAAGGTAGCGCGCGTATAAAGGTATTGTTTTGTTTTTGTATTGTTTTATTTTTGTGTTGGTGGAATAAGTTGATTTTACAGCACAATAAGGAGGCTGAACTATTCCACTAATTTGTTTACTGTTGGTCACCCAAGTACTGGTGAAAAGAGAAAAAGGTTGTGTTTTATCACGTAAAGCTGACACCGCTTTCAAGAATAGCTTGAAAGTAGAAGGCCGTGTCAACTACCTCTCTCGATTCTCGTGCCAGAGAAGGTGCCGCAGTTGTGTAGTTGTAAAGGATTAAAATGGGTAACGAAGCTTCAAAATTCACTGCTGATGAGCAGTGGTTAGAGAAAAATGTCCAGGCGCCGGACAAATTAGTGCATGTAGATGGAGAAATCCCCAAAAAAGAAAATTAAATGTCCTATATGGGAGGGAAAATGTAGCCCCTCCACATTGACTAAATTAAAAGGAACCCTCCAAGCAGAAATAAATACTGAAAAGAATCCTAAAAAGAAAACAAAGTGTATTCAAGAGTTGTAATATTTTAAAGCATGGAAAGAGGAATGAAGTGGAATAAACAAAAGGTTAAATTAAAATAGAGCTTATTTAATGTATTCAAACTAATAATAGGAAGGATAACAACCTGTAAACTGGTATTAACAATGAAACATAGTTGGCATGACGACCGTGCCTAGGATGAATAGAATGCATGAAACCAGATAATTCACATGAAAGTATATCAAATGAAAAAGAAAGATCCATAAGGTATATTGAGGCTGTGTCATTGTTCAGCCAAGGAAAGTGTGTCTCCAGCTTGGGTGAGGGTGAGACTGCAGATCACCCCCAGCCCTTGATGGATACATAATAATATAATAATATACAGTATTGTATATTTGTAGTATAGTAGTATATTGTAATATACTATTGATGTTATATAGAAATAAGAGAAAATAATTAAGAGATAAGAATATTAATAATAAATTAATAATGACATGATGTTAATAAGAAGAAGCATGTTCAGTTATGATGTGAGGTGGATAATTGTTAAAAGTAGTCTGAATCAAGCTTAAGGTTTACTCAAACTCAGTATAATGATATATGAGATGAAGAAAATGAGGAAAATACCAAATCTAATCAAGTGCATAGAGACACTTGACCTGCTTGTAAACCTGTCATCCTAGATGAGATTTTGTTAAGATGAAGAGCAAACCTATACTAACAACTAATGAGCAAGTTACACACTCTTTATTTTGTATTAATTTTTTGTTTTTCAGAGCAGAAGCTGCATGATATTAAAAGCTCATACATGCAGCAGTCTGTGAGCTCAGTTTTTCCTCACACTTCTGCTTTATAGCATTTGGAGAAAAACAACGCCTGCTTGCATTTTACTTCTGTAAATTAGATTCTGTTGCGTCAGGCCTGCCCACATGTGTGCCAACCGGTGTAGCTGCAGCAGAGGCAATAAAAAGTCAGCTGACATTGTTTTAGGACACACTTTAATCATCAAAGTGCCCCATGCAGTGACTTCAATTTTAAATCTAAGCCAATTTGTCTTACCTGACACATGTGAGACAACTCTCAAATGTTGAAAACTTATTGTCGCTATATGGAAAGTTCAACAAAGAGTTTGGTTAGTCTGGAGAAACAGGAAATATGTGTGCCTGTGGTATGTCTGTGACAGGAAATCGTATGTGTAACAGGAACTACATGCCCATAAAAGGAGCTGACTGTGTCAAGGACACAGACAGACAGAGAGACACACAGACAGTTAGTATGTTTTTTCAGCAGCACATCATTTTTCAAAAATTTGGCAGAATAGAGGTATGATGACTTCTACTGTCAATCCAGTGCAACATGGAAATCTTTTAAAGGCACTGTTGGAAGTGATAACATTGCCAAAACAGCAGCATTAGTGACACACGGTTCCACTCATGTGTCAACCGGAGGGAGATGGTAGATATAATCTCTAAACATTTCTTTACTCAAAATTTCGAAAATTCAGCAAAAGAATTTGTCAGAACATGCATGATTTACCAAAAACATAATGCACAGGGAAACCTCAGACCAAAAAGAAGTAACTTTCCCACACCACCTCACCCATTTCATACCATTCACATGGATTTTATTGAGCTAAATGAAAGCCAAGGTTCAAAATATGTTCTAGTGATTATAGACGTATTCTCAAAATGGCCAGAAATTTATCCTGTGAAAAAGGCAGATGCAATCTCTGTAGCAAAATGCCTATGCAACTATTTTGTTCCAACATATGGCATACCGTCCCTAATAAGATGAGACAATGGAACACATTTTGTAACAAGGTCTCCGAAGCGTTGGGATTTAGTATAAAAATCACTGTGCCCACCACCTACAAAGTGCAGGGCTAATGGAAAGAACAAATAGCACTATCAAGCAAATATTGAGAAAGTGCATGGAAGAGACAGGGAGACCATGGCCTGAATGTGGAGGTCTAGTGAAAATGTGGATGAGATTAACACAAGGCAGGCTCACAAAAATTGACGCCATTTGAAATAATTCATGGAAGACCTTTTCCAACTACTAATACTGAGTGAACCAGTAAACAAATCAGCTAGAGAGACTACTCTAGCAGAGTGGATGGCAAAGTTGCTAGAAAATACAGAAACTGTGTTGAACAACAAACTGCTGTGTGACTCTTCTCCAGTATCTTGCAGGTTGAAGGCAGGTGATTGGATCCTGCTAAGGGTGCTCCAGAGGAAAAATTGGAGCTCACCCCGTTGGGAAGGACCCTACCAAGTACTCCTGACCACACCAACAGCCTGCAAAATAGCAGAAAGACCGTCCTGGATCCATCAAAGCCACTGTAAAAGAGTGAGCGAGAGCATAGACTAACCGGACACTGACTTCCTTACCCTCGGGTGATTCGTCAGGTGAAGGAAGTGCCGATTGGGTATATCCCGCACTTTTTCTTCTTGCCTAGGTCCCCTGAGACGTGAGGTAAGCCAGGTAAACATGAAGTCGCTCCTAATCTCACTAACCCTGACAGTCCTAGTGGCAGGATGTCTCATCCTACTGAAGATGGATCCGAGGGAACGGACAAAGAAAGCTTGGACACATGACAACTCGCACCTGGACAAGATGACGCAGGACCACAATCATCCCTGGATGAACAACGCGTGGTACAGATATGTATATCAACCGCACGACAGAAAAGAACTGCTTTGTTTGCTCACACATGCCTGCAACTTCTGTCCATGCAACTATTTATGGGAAGGTTCCGTCACTTGAAACGAGCATGTGCATTCACATGAAAGTCATAAATGGAACTTGTTCACATAGAGACATGTTTATAGTGAGAGCCCTAGCGTTTCACTGCTGACCTACGACGTGAATAACCTAACAGCTACAAACTGGACGTGTGACGAAGCGCACTGGGTGAACGTGAACGTGTCAAACAAAAGAATAATGACATTTCCAGCCTTCTTGCAGAGTGAAGAACGTCACCCGATATGTTTCGACTTCTCATACGGAAGGACAAAACTTGGTCGAACCAAGAACTGTAGTATAGTCTGGAAGGACAATGCCAATGCAGCTATGACTTTTAAGCGTGGCACGTACTGGGTCCAGGGGACAGCTTGGGTGTGTGGACCAAAAACGTACTACATGCTGCCCCCCAAGGCAACAGACGACGGCGTTCAACTGACACCGGTCCAGAACCACACGATCGAATATGGGGCTCCGATGTCCCACAGGAATTCAAACTCTGGACCACTGGACAGAAAGTACTTCATGCCCTGTTTCCTTGGGTGGGCACAGGAAAAAATGCGCTGAGAATTGAAACCTTGAATTACAGATGTGGACTCTTCCTGAACGCTTCATGCAAAATAAATAAAGCACAAAACGAGGAAATAGATGCTTTAAGAATCTCAGTAATGCAGCACAGAGTGGCTCTAGACATATTACTGGCCGGAAAAGGTGGATTGTGTGTATTATTTAACACCACATGTTGCACATACATACCTGACAATGTACACTCCAACAACATGACAGAAGCATTAAAAATACTGAAACAACTGCAAGATGTACAAACACAGGATTATGCCTCTGTACCACCTGACTGGTGGAAATGGTTGTTAAGTGGCTCGTGGACTGTTTTGCTGTATAAAGGTCTAATATTCATAGGACTCTTACTTGTATTATTCTGTGTATTCTCCACATGTATTCTCCCTTGTCTCAGGAAGATGATTTTTAAAATGATTTCCACATCATTGACAGCTTATGTTTCTGTACCTATGGATGACAAAAACGATCTGAGTAACAGTGAGGATAACTTTGAAAACGAAAATGTCTATGTGTAGAAAGAAAATCTTAAAGACGACCTGTAAAGCTAGATTGCAATATAAGTAACACATAGTGACGACATATTTGAAAATGCTAGGAGCAAGAGAACATGTTCTGAAATAAAGTGTGAAACGTGTTTAAATGAGCTAAAACAGGAGGGAATGTAAAAGGTTTTTTATATGTATTCTGCTCTATTGTAGTTAAAAAATCCCTAGTTGTTTAGCTTCATTTTCACTGTGTTTCATGACAGTGCTTGCATAAGGAAGTTGCCACAAGAAACCTCACCCTTTGCTGAGTTTGCTGAGTTTGCTGAGATAAGCTTGACCAGTTCCTGTTGTGACAGTTGAACGTATATGTTTTATGCTTATCACCTTGTAAGGAGTTGTTTTGTACTCACAAGGGGTGGCGCCCTGAAATGTGCTACGTAAGAGCTGTCTATAAATAAAGAGAGAACTGATGCCTCGTCGCGTGTCTCTTCGGAGACATTGCCCATGTAAGATCTACATGTCTGAGTCTGTCTTTCTTGCCTCCTGAGTTTCCTCTTTACAGAGTGGCACAAATAATTTGTGTGGCATCAAATTTTATGCAGAACAGCTGATTGTTCTGTAAATATTTTTGAAATGTTTGTTTAAAAAAACGCCTTTGCAGCATTTTTAGGTAAACAACTGCAACAAACTTTGTTGTTTTGCAAAACTCAGTAACTTTTTTAAAGAAGTAACTGTATAATTAATTGCTCAACATTGGTCATTATATACTGTATTTTGCAGACAGAGAGTTACAGGACTCTCATAGACCACAGACTCATAATACAAGTCAGAGCTTTTTTTTAAAAAAACAAAGAAAGTTGTGTTTTCAAAATTATGTTATAATTTTTAAAATAGTATTAACATACGACACAGGTCAATGACTAGATTTTTTTTACATTTTCATTGTAAGTGGGCTAAAGCAGTTAATTAAAAGTGGTCTAACATAAATGCTGTAATTTGATTATTTTAATAAATCATGTAACTTGGCTGTATTAGATGCCGGCGTGACCACAGTGCACACGTCTGATGTCGCTCACAGTGGTCCAAGGGATCGCTCAGGGAGTTTGTGTGTTCTCTCAGACACGTGAAAAATTAGAGGGAACATTGCCTGGCATGATTATCCGGGAGTATGTGGTATGTACTTGTCTTTTTTTTTTCTTTTTTTCGAACTTTCCACAGTGTCATATTACTTACTTGGCATGAAATGACTAACATGGCTTCTTTTTTACAGGGCATAGAAGAACGTGTCATCAGTGAGACTGTTGAAGACATCACTGATGACACGTTCCTTATTTATCTTCTTAAAGAACAAGCTTCAGCAGATGAACAACAGTTGTCCTTGCAGGCATCAGGGTGGCGAAGAATTTGGATAATGTAGCATTTGCTGTGATAATGCTATTTGGACTCATGTATGCATTAAACCTTGCCTACCCTGCTGACCTCCGCTACAACTTTGACGTTTTCCAGAAGGTTTTCATGGAACTGGATGGAGCTAAACTCTCTAAAGTTCTTGCTTTCAAAAACCATCTGTTTCATTGAGAAGTTAAAGACTGCACTTCTGCAATTCTTTGCAGTTTTTCATTTTGTCTTCAGTAACGTTATACTGCTTATGTTTTTAATGCTTTCCCCTCATGTGACTGCAGTGCAGGATGATTTTTCCTTTTGGTATCATGTTGTAAGACATTTTTACTGACAATTTTTAGCAATATGTTCTGATTCAACCTTAATATCCTGCTTACATGTTTAAAAGGAAGATTAAAATTCATGTAGGTGTTTGGTATTACTTATGTAACAATATCATTTAAGGCTCAACTTAGTTGAAATCTTGTACAGGTAAATACTTGTACAGAAGCTGAAACTGTTGTCAAATAATACACAAGTTATATTTGTGTAAATCTGTTTATTCATAAAAGCGTTTTGCTTTTTTTCAGGTAGTCTTAATTTAGTTTAAATTTTCAATTGTGTAATTAATACAAATGTTATATGTAAGAGATGACAGGATCATCTATAAGCACTTTCTTTTATTTGCTGCTAAGGTCAGTTTTTTGTGAAATATTTGCAAATGTTTTAAATTTTTTCTTTTAGTTATTTCTGCAGGCTATCTTTAAAAATGTGTTAACAAGTTTATATGGATGTGATTTTGGACTTGTTCATGGCAGCTTTCTGCTTTCACTGCTGTTACAGTTTAATGAAGGTGAATTGTTCAGCGGCACTCACAGTCTTTGCCTTTTTTGTCAATAATGATCAGTTAATATTTCAATTGAAAAAAATAAGTAGGATTTAAAGCCATAATTTGTGTTGCAGGAACATAATTGCAATGTGTTTACATTACACAATATCATTGCGTACCACTGGCAATCAAAAATAAGTTGGTGTTAAACATTAAAATAAATTGACATTATGCAATACATTGATATTATGGTAACAGATTAATATTAGTACATCAAACATGATTTTTTTAAAGTAATGTGATGTAAATAAAATACTTTGATTTGAGGGAAAGTGGAAAATTAAGTCAGTCATACTTATTCATATTATGTGGGACCGATGTACACAATAAAATCAAGTAAATTGAAAGAACTTTTTTTTCAGTGTACTTCCTCTTCCGCCTTTCATAGTCATATGCGAAATACGGCTGTATAAATGTCTCGCAGCCCCTGGCGTGCGCACTCACAACAATGGCTGAGCATAATTGGAGTCATGTGCGAACGTATTTTACCTCCACAAACAGCTGAGACGTGGTTTGCGATACATGTGGCAAAAAAGTGAGGTGTTGTGGCCATACTTGCCAACCTTGAGACCTCAGAATTAGGGTAACAATTCAAAAGGGCTGTTGGGGGGGGGGGGGGGGGGGTGATAAATACATTTTACAGTGTTTATTTATCGGATAAAATACGTTAAATGTCACCGTTATTATTGGCCGGCCCGGAAACAGCGGGGGTGTCCAAATTCAGAGGCTGCTTCCACCTGAGGACCCGGCCTTCGTGGTCTAAAGAAAGCCGGGTAGTACGTCACGAGCTCCCTCGGTGGAGTGAAACTCTGCCGTCTGCTCGTTGCTATCTAAAATATAACCGGGCGCTGACGTAAACTCTCAACCGTCTCACGCTTTGTTTAATTAGTTTTCTGTTTGATGTTTATTCAGCTGTGTGAAAGCCCCGGAGGAACAATCCTGAGGGACTAATAAAGTCAAATTTAATCTAATCTAATCTAATAACTTTATTCTCAGCCAAACCGATTTACTCACGAACAAATAAAACACTGAAAAAGCCAAACAATAACATTTTTAAGTTATTGAAGTGACTTATATATCATGTTTCACCCGAGTAGCGAAAGACCGCGGGGGTTTGAAAACGATGTGTCGGTCGGCTCAGATATTTGAAGTTTACACGGCTACATTCTCACCTGAAAATATGTTAAAGGTTTTTTTGCGACCCAGAAAGAGAAATAAGAGTATCGTCTTGATGCATTCTCAATCATTCAGGAAAGTAAATCTCCAAAAGTTGAATCTGTTCATCTGGACGTAGCGTTTTGTGGGAGAAACGTTTCGTCACTCATCCAAGTGACTTCTTCAGTCTCAGCTGACTGCAGGTTTCCCCAAATCTTATAAACAGTACATTTGCATAATCACTGAAACCAGCCCACTGAAGGAACAATGGGCTGGGAGGTCAGTTCCTTAATCATAATTATGCAACTTCTCATGACCATTGATCAACAACCACTGACCAAAACCCACTGATCAAAGACCACTGATCAATGGCCATGAGTACCATTCACAGAGAGTTGGGGAATGGCTGCAATCACAGCATTGTAAGATGGTGACAGATGTACCCTTAGGCCCCCTCCTCGATTCAGAGATGGTTTTTCCCTTTTCATGTAAATGGCCTCCTTGACTCCGCGCTCAAACCAGCGTTCCTCCCTGTCCAGGATGTGTACATCCTCATCATTGAAAGAGTGTCCACTGGCCTGTAGGTGTAAATAGACTGCAGAGTCCTGACCTGACGAGGTAGCTCTTCTGTGTTGTGCCATCCGCTTCGCCAGAGGTTGTTTGGTTTCCCCGATGTATAAATCCTGGTAATCCTCCTGGCACTTAACAGTGTACACTATGTTATTCTGTTTGTGTCGGGGGACCCGATCCTTCGGGTGGACCAATTTTTGGCGCAGCGTGTTTTGGGGTTTAAAAGCCACAGAGACCCGGTGTTTAGAAAAAATGCGTCTCAACTGCTCCGATACTCCTGACATATGTGTCCCATATGTGTCAGGAGTATCGGAGCAGTTGAGACGCATTTCTTCTAAAATCGGGAGAAATTCGGGAGAATGGTGGCTCCGGGAGATTTTCGGGAGGGGCACTGAAATTCGGGATTCGGGTTGGCATGTATGGTTGTGGCAACATCACTAACCTTGTCAAACACCTCAGAGTAAATCATATCACAGAATATGACGAGCGTATGTTGAGGCGAACTGAAGAGGAGGAGAGGGACAGGTGCTGCTAGGGCGAGACAACCGTCTCTCACAGAGTCCTTTAGTGCTGCAGGCAGGCAAGGTGTTCAAATAGCGCACAAATTCAGTTTTTTTTTATTTCTATATGATGAACTCTGCATTATTAAGTGATAAGAACACGTAATCTGATGTCCTGTAATCATTATGACGCTATAATTTGAGATACAATAAATAAAATACGTTTTTGTACAAAGTATTGGTATCGGATCAGTATCGTCGATACCACCCTGAATATTACTTGGTATCAGATCGGAAATGAAATCAGTGGTATTGCACATCACTAGAAAAAGGCGCACAAAAGTGGCAGGCAGATGAAGAAAAGTTTGGGCAACCTTGTTAATAGTCATTATTTTCCTGTATAAATCGTTGGTTATTACAATAAAAAAAAATGCCAGTTAAATATATCATACAGGAGACACACACAGTGATATTTGAGAAGTGAAATGAAGTTTACTGGATTTACAGAAAGTGTGCAATAATTGTTTAAACAAAATCAAGCAGGTACATAAATTTGGGCAGCACAAAAAAAAGAAATGAAAAAAATATTTAGTGTATATCAATGTGTGTGTCTCCTATATGATATATGTAACTGACATTTTTTATTGTAACAACCAGCGATTTATACAGGAAAATAATGACAAGGTTGCCCAAACTTTTGCATCCCACTGTATATAGGAACATAGTGAAGACCAATTATTTAAGAGCATAAAGACAGGTTTGTTTATTTTGGAGGCAAGCTCCATTTATTAAGAAAATTTCCCTTTGTAGTTGTGGAACATGAGTTGTGGATCCTGAGTTGGGGGGTGCCTTCGTCTGGACGTGCTTCCCATCCAGAGCTCAACAGCAGAGAGGGAAGTTCCAGCGCTCCTGGAATCCCTCTGTGATGGACCGCCAGTCTCCAGTTGAAGACACAGCCATGAAGTCGTCCACTAGACAGTCCCAGATGGCCTTCGCTACCTGGGGATGATCTGACACACCAACTCTGAAACTGAACGCGATGATCCTAAAGGAGTCCCCGGTGGCAAGGAACCTGGACAAAATTACTCAAAATTAGTATTATGTGTACTGCAGTTACAAAATACATTATTCAAATTCCAAAATACTTTTGTGATGTCAGATTTAAATGACAAAACAAAATCTTACATAAAACATTTTGTAATTGTAAGGATAATTACATAATATATATTAAATATAATATAAAACAGTCAGTTGTGTTTTGTTTTAACTTTACAATATCATAATTTGATTGGTAGCAACTTTTACCACTACAGTGTGCCAATCACTCATAATTCCTCAACATGTCAGTCAGGTAGGAATGAAGTAAGACATTAATAGAAATAAAGAGTTGTATTATGAGATGTAGCCCTTTCCTTGCTTAAATCATTGTTAACATTTTTGAAAAATTAACCTGTGATAAGACATATCATATCAAGATAGAATATGCTAGATAGAACCATTTACCTAAAGATGAACCAAACTGTTTACAATTTTATCTAGCTCTCAGTTTTAAGAAAGGCTGGTGACCCCTGTTATAGAGTCTGACAACTGCGGGGATTATATACAAATATTCAACTATACCAGGATTAAACTGTCATGGTCTGGGCGGGCCTGAGTAACTTTCCACAGCATCAGCTCTCCTCCTCTGGGTGGAGCCCTTCCTGCCCCTCCCCGTTCCTCAGCTGCAGGCAATTATTCTGGCAGTATTTAGGAGCAGCGCACAGTATGAGTCTTCGCCAGATTGTCTGCTAACCTCAGTTAGTTCACAGCCTCATGTTCCTGTGTATTTATCAGTGTGCATTACTTACCTCTCTCTTCCTGTCTCCTAGTCGTTACTTGGACTCATCATTCCAAACCCTGCCATAGCCTCGCTCCTGGATTCCGGTCAGCTGCTGCTTAATCCTCTTCAGACAAACTGCCATTCACACCTGCCTGCCTCCCTGCATACCTGTATTGGACTCAGCACTCGCCTGGACCTCGCCTCGCCTCCACCTCCAGCTAATCCCCGCCTGCGAACACATAAGCCATCCCAGCTTGTTAAATGGAGAAACGCTCACAACTCCTTGGACTGTTCTGATTTTCCTCTCCTACGTTTCAGTGCCCTGGTCTACCACAGCCTCCACCAGCCCCACTCCAGTCTCAGCAGTTTAGTGACCTGACTGTTCCATGCTCGCCCTAGCCCCGCACCTCACAGACACCACGCTTTTTGCACCAAGCTTAATCTTGTTTTCTGTCTTGAATATTTATGTTAGGAACACGTGTAAATAAAAGTTTTTGTTTTCGCAAATCACTTCGAGCTTCCGGTCTTTGTTTCTGCGCCTGAGTCCATTCCACGCCACGGGCCTCTGAGCTATGACATAAACCAGGTCTAAATAAAAAAAAAAAGGAGTGAGTATCACTACAAAGATTAATCACAGTGGTCCTCATACCACAGTTTGATATCAGCAAACACAGAGAGCATACACTGATATGACACCACAGCCATGCTATCATTGCTAACACTGATAACATATAGCATAAATCGAATTAAATCAGGACTTGATGAGACCTTTCGAGTATCACTAGAAATATTATAAACAGTCATCTCCATACCACAGTTTGCTATGAGTAAATACCGATGGCATTCACTGATAGCATACCACATCCATGTTAGCAGTGAATAAACAATAGTTTAGCATATATTAGCACAGGTATCAATAAAGGACTACCATATTAAACACTTTTACTAACCTCAGGCAGATGAACAGGCGCTCTGCAGGTGGGATTGAGCGCCTGTAGTTGGTGTCTAGGCGGACGATGCTTGGACCAACACGGGACAGCAGGTCCTCAAACTGGTGGTACCGCTGAAAGCGGCCGTCATCCAGGCGCAAGTGGTGAAACTCACCAAACTGCTCACGCTTCTGGAGGACCTGATGGACCCAGGTACGGTGAGTACGTCCTTTACAACGCTGCTCTCCACAGTAAATAGAGAAGGGAGACTCTCTCTTCAAACACTAGCTCGACAGCTGCCATCTTGCAAACATACTGTCTGGCACGACTTTCTCCCACATTTCCGCTTCACGCGTGTCAAAATTGCATATTTTGAGGCGCGAATAATTCGTGTTGGACAAGCGTTGAGATGCGAATTTGCACGCGTCAAGCTAGGGGCGTCTGGCGCGTTTTGGTCGCATCTATTGTGTGCGGTGTGAACACACCGTAAGGGAGGATTCAGGGTCACCTGGTCAAGCCCTAACTATATGCTTTAGCAAAAAGGAAAGTTTTAAGCCTAATCTTAAAAGTAGAGATAGTGTCTGTCTCCTGAATCCAACTGGAAGCTGCTTCCACAGGAGAGGGGCCTGAAAACTGAAGGCTCTGCCTCCCATTCTACTTTTAAATACTCTAGGAACAACAAGTAAGCCTGCAGTGTGAGAGCAAAGTGCTCTAATAGGGTGATATGGTACTACAAGGTCATTAAGATAAGATGGGGCCTGATTATTTAAGACCTTGTATGTGAGGAGCAGGATTTTGAATTCTGGTTTTAACAGGAAGCCAATGAAGGGAAGCCAATACAGGAGAAATCTGCTCTCTCTTTCTAGTCCCTGTCAGGACTCTTGCTGCAGCATTTTGGATTAACTGAAGGCTTTTCAGGGAGTTTTTAGGACATCCTGATAATAATGAATTACAGTAGTCAAGCCTGGAAGTAATAAATGCGTGAACTAGTTTTTCAGCGTCACTCTGAGACAGGATTTTTCTAATTTTAGAGATGTTGTGCAAAAGGAAGAAAGCAGTCTTACATATTTGTTTAAAATGTGCATTGAAGGACACGTCTTGGTCAAAAATGATTCCAAGGTTCCTCACAGTGTTACTGGAGGCCAAGGTAATGTCATCCAGAGTAAGAATCTGGTTAGATACCATATTTCTAAGATTTTCAGGGCCGAGTACAATAACCTCAGTTTGATCTGAATTAAGAAGCAGAAAGTTAGCGGCCATCCAGGTCTTTATGTCTTAAGGACATTCCTGCCGTTTAACTAAATGGTGTGTGTTACCTGGCTTCATGGATAGATAGAGCTGGGTGTCATCAGCATAGCAGTGAAAATGTATGCTATGTCTTCTAATGATACTGCCTAAGGGAAGCATGTATAATGTAAACAGAATTGGTCCTAGCACTGAACCCTGTGGAACACCATAATTAACCTCAGTGTGTGAAGAGGACTCTCCATTTACATGCACAAATTGGAGTCTATTAGATAGATATGATACAAACCACTGCAGTGCAGTACCTGTAATACCTACAGCGTGCTCTAATCGCTCTAATAGGATATTATGGTCAACAGTATCGAACGCTGCACTGAGGTCTAGCAGGAGAAGCACAGAGATGAGTTCACTGTCAGAGGCCATAAGAAGATCATTTGTAACCTTCACTAAAGCTGTTTCTGTGCTGTGATGAGCTCTGAAACCTGACTGAAACTCTTCAAATAAGCCATTCCTCTGCAGATGATCTGTTAGCTGTTTGACAACTACTCTTTCACGGATGTTTGTTATGAAAGGAATGTTGGAGATTGGCCTATAATTAGCTAAGACAGCTGGGTCTAGAGATGCTTTTTGAGTAAAGGTTTAACTACAGCCAGCTTGAAGGCCTGTGGTATGTAACTGATTATTAGAGATTTTTTTCTCTAATGATTACAATTTTATTTGTGAAGAAGTTCATGAAGTCACTACTAGTTAATGTTAAAGGGATGGTTGGTTCAATAGAGCTCTGACCTTTTGTCAGCCTGGCTACAGTGCTGAAGCGAAACCTAGGGTTGTTCTTATTTTCTTCAATCAGTGATGAATAGTAAGATATTCTGGCTTTGCGGAGGGCTTTCTTATAAGGCAACAAACTTTTTGTCCATGCTAAATGATGATCTTCTAAATTTGTGACACGCTATTTCCTCTCCAGCTTATGAATTATCTGCTTTAGGCTACGTCTTTGAGAATTATACCACGGAGTCAGGTACTTCTGATTTGAGGCCTTATTTTTTACAGGAGCTACAGTATCCAGAGTTGTACGTAGTGAGGAGGTAAAATTATTAACAAGATGATCAACCTCTTTTGGAGTAGCGTTCAGGTAGCTGCTCTGCTCTGTGTTGGTAAGGGCATTGAAGATGATAACAGTGGGTGGATTATATTCTTAAACTTAGTTACAGCGCTTTCAGAAAGTCATCTAGTGTGATAAAGTCTACTCTCCACTGCTGTGTAATCAATTATTGTAAATGTAAATGTTATCAGGAAATGATCAGACAGGAGTCTTCAACGCACATATTAAACAAATATGTAAGACTGCTTTCTTCCATTTGTGCAACATCTCTAAAGTTAGAAATATCCTGTCTCTTAGTGACACTGAAGAACTAGTTCACACATTTATTACTTCCAGGCTGGACTACTGTAATTCATTATTATCAGGATGTCCTAAAAACTCGCTGAAAAGCCTTCAGCTAATCCAAAATGCTGCAGCAAGAGTACTGACAGGGACTAGAAAGAGAGAGCATATTTCTCCTGTTTTGGCTTCCCTTCATTGGCTTCCTGTTAAATTCAGAATTGAATTCAAAATCCTGCTCCTCACATACAAGGTCTTAAATAATCAGGCCCCATCTTATCTTAATGACCTTGTAGTACCATATCACCCTATTAGAGCACTTTGCTCTCACACTGCAGGCTTACTTGTTGTTCCTAGAGTATTTAAAAGTAGAATGGGAGGCAGAGCCTTCAGTTTTCAGGCCCCTCTTCTGTGGAACCAGCTTCCAGTTTGGATTCGGGAGACAGACACTATCTCTACTTTCACGATTAGGCTTAAAACTTTCCTTTTTGCTAAAGCATATAGTTAGGGCTGGACCAGGTGACCCTGAATCCTCCGTTAGTTATGCTGCAATAGACGTAGGCTGCCGGGGATTCCCATGATGCACTGAGTTTTTCCTTTCCAGTCATCTTTCTCACTCACTATGTGTTAACAGACCTCTCTCCATTGAATCATATCTGTTATTAACCTCTGTCTCTCTTCCACAGCATGTTTTTCATCCTGTTTTCCTTCTCTCACCCCAACCAGTCGCAGCAGATGGCCCCGCCCCTCCCTGAGCCTGGTTCTGCTGGAGGTTTCTTCCTGTTAAAAGGGAGTTTTTCCTTCCCACTGTCGCCAAAGTGCTTGCTCATAGGGGTCATATGATTGTTGGCTTTTTCTCTGTATGTATTATTGTATGGTCTACCTTACAATATAAAGCCCCTTGAGGCGACTGTTGTTGTGATTTGGTGCTATATAAATAAAACTGAATTGCCACACTTTGGGTCGTGCACACATTTTTCAGACAGGGTAAGTGAGCATCACCACCAGTTGCGTCTCCCACAATGACAGCTTCAACTTGAAAAAACGTGTGTCGTCATAATACTGTGTGACAACTTTTTTGCACCCTTGCAGCTGTTTGTTCAAGTTATTCAGGTGCTCTGTAACATCCACCATAAATGCAAGGTCCTGCATCCATTCTGCAGAATGAAATTCTAGCACTGGTTTGCCCTTTTTCATGAACTGTTCAATTTCTTCTTGTAAATCAAAGAAACACCTCAGCACAGCACCTTGGCTCAACCATCTTACCTCAGTGTGGTATGGCAGGCCATGGATGTGGTCTTTCTCTCTGAGAAGGCTGTCAAACTGACGGTTATCGAGGATCGGATGAAATTTACAGTTTGGATGACCACCTTCATGACATTATCCATTTTTAATGACTTATAACACAAAGCCTCCTGGTGCAAAATACAGTAAAAAGTCCAAAAATCACGTCCTCCATTTGCAGATTTCACTTTATCTCTGAACTTTGTTACAATGCCTGCTTTTTTCCCAATCATTGAGGGCACACCATCTGTAGCCAGGCTGACAGCGTGGGACCAGTCCACTCCGACATTGTACAGTGCGCCGACGAGTGCGGTGAAAATATTAGCTGTGGTTGTTATATCTGTCGTCGGTACCAACTCCACAAACTCCTTGGTGACGGTCAATGTGTCATCAAATCCGCGGATGAAATTTCCAGTTGTGCAATGTCTGTAATGTCTGTGCTTTCATCAATTGAAACTGAAAACGCAATAAATGATTTTACTTTTTGCTTCAACTGGCCGTCCAAATCCGCTGAAAGATCAGAAATTCTGTCGGCAACTGTGTTTCTTGTCAGGCTGATATTTGCAAAGGCCTGGCGCTTTTCAAGGCACACAATCGCCGATGCCTTCATCATAGAGGTTTTTACAAATTTACCCTCACTAAATGGTTTTAAAGCTAGCACAATTTCATTAGCAATGAGGTAGCTAGCTTTCACTGCCGCGTCACTGATGTTTCGGCTGTGAGTGAACACAGACTGCTGTTTCTTCAGACCTGCCAACAGTTCACTCACCTTCACTTAGCGATTGTGGCTCAAGAGTTGGCAGTTCGTCTTGTAATCGGAAGATTGCCAGTTCGAGCCCCGGCTCCGACAGTCTCAGTCGTTGTGTCCTTGGGCAAGGCACTTCACCTGTTGCCTACTGGTGGTGGTCAGAGGGCCCGGTGGCGCCAGTGTCTGGCAGCCTCGCCTCTGTCAGTGGGCCCCAGGGCGGCTGTGGCCATCACCAGTGTGTGAATGTGTGTGTGAATGGGTGGATGACTGAACATGTAAAGCGCTTTGGGGTCCTTAGGGACGAAGTAAAGCACTATACAAATACAGGCCATTTACCATTTCTCTCTCCTCCGCTGTCCTTGAAAGTTGCCATATTTGTCGGCATGAAAACTCACATAGTAGCAACAGAGTTTATCTTCTTTCAGCACTGCAACATGCTGGGAACACACCAAACATACAGCTTTCCCATTCACTTCCGTGAATGGGAAAGCTGTGAGGAGGATGGCTATTTTTCTTGGAACACTCTGCACTCTGCGTCCACTTTTCTCTATTTTGACAGAGACATTGGGACAATAAGGGTGAAAAGAACATCAGGTTTAAATTTCATGGGCAAAACAAAGTAGCTCACAATTGCTATTGCGCCATCCAATGGACACAAATGGAACAGCAGTTTCTTTTTTGAAAACTTGCAGGTCATTTTTATACTTTACAAAATCATCTCGCGGGCTGGATTAAACTACTTTTGACACCCTTGCCTAATGCTAACTGAGATATGAGAGCCATTATATCTCCCTTTTTCCTAACCAGCAACAATATCATATAAAAATAGCTTTTCTCTTATAAAACAAACATCATTGTTCATCATTTTTTATACAACAGCATCAACTAAAACCTACCTGGTACAAAGAAAACAATCGTCATCAACAGTGTGAAAAGCAAATGCAACATTCAGTTCTGTTAACAGGAATTAGAACAATTACAATCTCATAGAGAAACATTAGAGAAACATTAACATTAGAGAAACATTAGAGCTAAGTGCAAGTCAAAAAGCACCCGATTAGCTAATGAGTATTAGCTTAGCATGCTAACTAAAAATTCTACTCGAGAATAAAGTTACTACCGATGCATCAAAATGCCTGTAACTTTCAGGGTACATACTAGTACTGCTAACAATCAAAATACATGTTCACAATTACCACTATGAGAATGTGTTCACTAATACACATACAAAATTGACAACAGCATGGCTCACAAGCACCTACCACCAGCTTGGGAGTATTTTCCTTTGCTGAGGCATGTGCTATGCAGCAATGTGGAACCTTAACAATTGCCGTTATGGTATTTGTCCACCAGGTGGCTCCAGCTATTCCCAAAGCACATCAGTTTTGAGGAAATTCATTAAGCTGTTTTCTAACTCTGTTACATTTACATATGTTTTTTCTTGACAGAGGCTCTGCAGAGGTTAGACAAAGCAAAGAAAATTATAATTCCTATCTCTCATCAGAGGCAGCAGATAAACCATCCACAGCTAAAACAGAAATAGTTGTCAGTTTTAGAATTGAATCTCCAAAAGTTGATTCTGTTCATCTGGACGTAGCTTTTTCAGTGGGAGAAACGTTTCGTCACTCATCCAAGTGACTTCTTCAGTCTCAGCTGACTGCAGGTTTCCCCAATCTTATAAACAGTACATTTGCATAATGACTGAAACCAGCCCACTGAAGGAACAATGGGCTGGGAGGTCAGTTCCTTAATCTTAATTATGCAAATTCTCATGACCATCGATCAACAACCACTGACCAAAACCCACTGATCAAAGGCCACAATAATAATAATGGATTGCATTTATATAGCACTTTTCGAGACCCTCTGAGCGCTTTACAATTCCACTATTCATTCACTCTCACATTGGTGGAGGCAAGCTGGGGCAGACTGACAGAAGCGAGGCTGCCATATCGCACCATCGGGTCACCCGTGGTTCAACTCTCTGTGAATGGCCATGAGTCCCATTCAAAATGGGCAGCCATTGCAGCCATTCCCCAAACCTCTGTGAATGGGACTCATGGCCATTCACAGACAGCATTGTAAGATGGTGACAGATGTACCCTTAGGCCCCCTCCTCGATTCAGAGAAGCTCTTTCCCTTTTCACGTAAATGGCCTCCTTGACTCCGCCCTCAAACCAGCGTTCCTCCCTGTCCAGGATGTGTACAACTTAATCATTGTAAGAGTGTCCACTGGCCTGTAGGTGTAAATAGACTGCAGAGTCCTGGCCTGACGAGGTAGCTCTTCTGTGTTGTAGCCAGAGGTTGTTTGGTTTCCCCAATGTATAAATCCTGGTAATCCTCCTGGCACTTAACAGTGTACACAATGTTACTCTGATCCTTGGGGTGGACCAATTTTTTGGCACAGCGTGTTTTGGGGTTTAAAAGCCACAGAGACCCGGTGTTTAGAAAAAATGCGTCTCAACTGTTTTGATACTCCTGACACGTACGGGATCACTACAGGTTTTTGCTTAGGCAGCGGTTGTCCTTCTCTCTTCGATTGGCTGGAGCTTTCTCTTGGTGCCTTCCCAGCTTTGACAAAAGTCCAGCTGGGATTACCACATTTACTCAGGGCCTTCTTGATGTGATGTTCTTCTGCTTCCCTGGCCGCTGTGTCAGTGGGGATGGTGTTCGCTCTGTGTTGTAGCATCCTGATGACACCCAGTCTATGGTCCAGTGGATGATGAGAGTCAAACCTTAAATACTGATCCCTATGCGTAGCTTTACGATACACGTCAGCTTTTGACTGATTTCAGTCATTATTCAAATGTACTGTTTATAAGATTGTTTTTAAATGGATGAGTGACGAAATGTTTCTCTCACTGAAAACGTCCAGATGAACAGAATCAACTTTTAGAGATTTACTTACCTGGATGATTGAGCATGCATCAAGACATTTGAATGTTCTTTATACAGGCACATGTTGTACATAGTATGTGCTTTACATTTTACAGTGATTTACTGGGATATTTGTTGCCTGATGTTCACCAGGAATGGAGAAATGGAATTAATGGGATATGTTTTTACTGTTGTTGGCCCATCACTGTTTTTGTAATGAAGTGAGTAAATCTTCAATATTATTTATTTGCTTGGTTATTTTAGGAGATTTTCTGAGTGACGGAGAGAGGACTCATCATCTAGCTTCAAAGAAAACATCCAGGTAAAGTGACATGGATCAGTGGATAAACTTTCAAAGGAGATACTCCTTTGAGTATCTAGTAACTAGTTCCTTTGAGAGACTATATGAGCCATCCTTAAATAATAGTGCTTTCAAATACACAAACATTTTTAACCTCCTAAGACCTGAACTCTTCCACAGCATGCATTTTTAATTTCTCTTTGATATTTGGGCTGATTGGGACCTGATGAATGTAAAAACAAAGAATTACCTTTTTTTTTTTTTTTTACCTAATTTTTGTTTTTAAGAAAAATGAGAGCCACATATGAGGATATTCGTTTAAAATTTCGATAGAACAGTAGCAGTATAATGTGCTCGTAAGTGGATATCAGGCCCTTGTAGAGCAAAATAGAGTATTTTGATCTAAATAACCCAAAATGTGATGTCCACATATGTGGACGCCAGGTCCTAGGAGGTTAAAGGAGAAAAATGAACATCCAACTTTGAGAATAATACAAATAAAGCATGTGTGTTTTCAAACTGTCCCTCAGATGGGCAGGATATCACTATTGGACTGTCTAACCTGCCAACTTCAAGAAAGGACTGAGACAAGCCACAAAAGAGTAGAGCAGCATTGAATGTCCACCACACACTAGCATGTTCCTGCAACATTCAGCATCTGATCCTTGTTATTTTTGTGTGCTTCTGCTTTTGGTAAGTAACTAACTACGGTCACTCTAAACACATGCCATCATTTCTAACAGCCTCGTTACTTCCTGTCAGTTATTTTAGAAACAACACGTGCCAGATGCTGTTCCTGCCTTTTATGACAACATCACCAGAGACAGACCCGCCCACCTCAGGACCTCACCAAGTCACGCATGGATCATGATGATTATGAAGATGACAGTGAGCGGAACTAAGACTATACAAATCCACCACCAAGATGTTTTGATGATTTCTAGCTATTAATGAATATTGAGAGCCTGTTTGTGTGTTTTGTATGTTTTGTTCTGGTTCTCAGTGGTTTCCAAACTTTTTTTGCTGGGCCCCCTTTTGTTTTACAAGAAAATCTTTCTGCCCTCCCGCCACAAACACATCGTCCAGCCACACACACCCATATTTTGTTTTCAAACTCCGTTGCAGTTTATTTCACACCTCAAACATTTAGTACACAATTAAACAAATACAAGTAAGCTGCAATAAATTACAGGTAGCAATAAAATAAACTACTAACTCTTTTATGGTACATCCACACCTACACAGGTATATTTGAAAACGCAGCTTTTTCTGTGATTGGACCTTTTGTCCAAATGTAAACAGCGTGTCAAATCACTGACAAAATGAGCTTTTTAAAAATTCCTGTCAGGTTGGAGGTTTTCAAAAACTCAGTTTTTGCTTTTACGTGTTAATGAGGAATACAGAGTTCATTATGCAATGTCAAAGGTATGTGCCTTTTTTCATGTCGTCCTGTGCGCCACGCTATTGTTTACATGAGATGAATTGCAGAATGGCAGATAGAGACAAAATACTGTTACTGTTAATTTGACTATCTGCAGGTTTTACACGCTTACATATACACACGCAGTTACTGTCCCTCCATTTAGAAAGGCAGAGGCGTCATGGTGTGATTATTTTACGTGTAGTTGTTTTTTTTCCTGTGTAATAATATTCAACATTGCTATCAATACATTTTTCAAAAATGACTCCTGACTCCTCCCTGGGTGGACTCAAGGGCTGATAGGGTGCCAGGCGATCACGATGGAGTACGACCACCCTGTTCCGTTTGAACAGCTGCACCCTGTAGACCAGCCTCTCTAGAACAGTGCAGGGTCCAACCCACTGGCTCACCAGTTTGGGGGAAAGCCCTTTCTTCCTCTCCGGGCTGTAGACCCACATATGCTGACCTGGCGACAGTCCTTCCCCCTTGCAGCGGGTATCATAAGCTCGCCTGCATGTCGGAGAGCGTGCCTGGTTAACTGGTGCACCTCCTGTAGCCAGGCCAGGAGGTTGTGGAGGTAGTCCAATTCAGGCAGTAGGCCATTAGGACCAGGGGAAGGTGTTGATCCCAGTCGCGCTGCTGGTGGGAAGTCAGAATAGCAAGCTGGGTGGCCAGGGTGTGGTTGAAGCGTTCCACCAACCCCTCACTTTGGGGGTGCAGTGGCATTGTCCGGGTCTTCCTGATACCCAGCCGCTGACAGACCTCCTTGAACACCGCAGTCTCGAAATTCCGGCCCTGGTGGCTGTGCAGTTCTCTGGGACCCTGAACCGGCAGAACATCTTGTTGACCAGACGCTCAGCGGTGGTAACAGAACTCTGGTCGGGGACTGCGTAGGCCTCAGGTCACTTGGTGAAGTAGTCCATGGCAACCAGGACGTAGTGGTTCCCCTGGTCAGTGGTGGGGAAGGGTCCCAGGATTTCCACTCCAACCCGCTTCATGTGAGCCCCCACCTGATACTGCTGCATGGGAGCGTTGGGAAGGTCCTTTCTGAGCCGTGCAGGCATCGCACTGATGGACATGGAGCTCTACGTCCTGGCGACACCCGGGCCAGTAGAACTGAGACCGAAGTCGCTGCAGAGTCTTTGTAACTCCAAAGTGTCCCTCCCCCGCCGCACCATGGACCAGCTGGAGGACCCTGGACCGCAACTGCTGAGGTACCAAGAGCTATGGTCCATGGCCTCCAGACCCTCGGTATCCCCTGCAGCGGACTCGACCTGAAGACTGCTACAGTGCCCACCCGGAACAGAGTCATCCTCGTGGCCCCCCTGTGGTGACTCGACCACTGAAGTCATGCCCTCCCGGTCCTCCAGGCGTTGGCAGTACCTGCACTGTTTTTCCTCACAAGGGTGTCTGGAGAGTGCATTTGCATTGGTGTGGAGATGTCCCGCATGGTGAGAAACCTCAAAGTGGTAATCTTGCAACATCTTCAACCACAGGGCTAGCTGTCCCTCCGGTTCTTTAAAGCTGAGCAGCCAAGTGAGGGATGCATGGTCTGTGCGCAGGAGGAACTTCTTCCCATAGAGGTAGGGTCTGAAATGGCGGAGATCCAGGATGATGGCCAGCAGCTCTCAACGGGTGACACAATAGTTCCTCTCTGGTCAACTGAGTGAGCAGCTGTAGTAGGAGATGACCCGCTCCCCCTCCGGGCCTTCCTGTGATAGTACAGCCCCCACACCCATGTTGCTGGCATCAGCGTCCACGACAAAAGGAAGCTGCAGGTCTGGGTAGGCTAGCACCAGCGCCTCAACCAGTGCAGATCGGAGAAGATCAAACGCCACAGCGCAGTCCTCACTTCAGTGGAACTCCCAGCCCTTCTGTGTGAGCCTGTGCAGGGGGTTTCCGATGGTAGTACTTGACGAAACGCCGGTAGTATGATGCCAGGCCAAGGAAGCTCCGCAACTCAGCAGTGTTGCCTGGAATGGGCCAGTCCTTCACAGCAGCCAGCTTCGCAGGGTCAGTGGAAACTCCTGCTCCGCTGACAACCTGACCTAACAAAGTCCTCTCCTTCGGAAGAGGTGGCGCCTTCTCCCCACACAGCGGAAACTGATTCTGTCGGGGAGACCTACCTTGGCTCTTGTGCAGGTGAAGCCAAACGTAAGATATGCTTCATCATATTGTGGCATGCAGAGAAATCTTAACAAGGAAGCTCGACACAAAGATTGAGCTTGCTGTTTTACCCCAAGCTGGTAGGGGGAGCTCTTTATGAAACACTTGCTGGTGCTACACTACACTGGGTCAATAACAGCATAACAGAACTCACTTATGGTACTGCATTCTTTCTATAAAACAATAACTGTCAGTGACTTTGTACCGCAGTATAAACACAACATTTAAGGTAACAGTTAAAAGTAACATAACCATGAACAATAAACCAAGAACATCTAAACAGCACCACATGTCCCAAGGCATGATGGGAGAAAACTAGCTGCTCCTCCAACACGCCACAATATTTTCTAGTCTTTGGCTTGGCTTGGAAAAAAGTTGGTTTGGAAACATATTTGGCGATGCTTCATCTTCTGCTTTGTCTGAGAGCCGCGTCAACAACCTGTCCATTATGCTAGCAGTGTCCAAGCGTTCTTTTTTTTAAGGGGGGGGGGGGGGTGTTCATACCGGCACCCCACACTTTGGGAACCTCTGGTCTAAGTGGTCATCAAAGTAGAAAACAGAACTGAACAATGTTCAATAATATTGCACTAATATTACACATCTCCCAACAACAATACATATTTCAAACTTTTTTGATTGTTGCGGTGAACAGACGTGGCTTTTAAAACCACATGCAGTGTGTGACCATGATTGGCACGCTGCTCACTGAGACAATGAACGCCCCTTCTTTGAAGCATTCCTCTGCTTCTTCTTCTTCTTGCCATCAAAATGGAAGCAGAAAGAGCACGAGCTGTTTTGATCTACTAAAAGGAATAAGCAGAACATCTGAGCTGAAACCAGTCAGCTGAAATCATTAAGACAGGAACAATAATTCAATGCAATGTCTCTGGTAGTTTAGCCTGTTACAAGTGTTGACACAAGCTCAGTACAATTAACACACAGTGTCAGGGAACTCCAGTGTGGGAACTAGGGGCTTTAGGTTTGTAGTTATTTACCTTTCATCCATTCATCGATTCATTTAATTCAGGAAAAGGTTTGTGAAAGCTGGCTAGATGCATTTGGTCCCATGCTGTCTTTAACTAAATACTGATGATGAGATAGCCTTTATTTGTCATTTTCAGTTGCCCACAACCTAGATGACAGACCTTGTCGACCGTACATACAATACACATCACATTGGGGAGACAGATCAGGCGATAAGATAAGATAAGATAAAACTTTATTAATCCCTCGGGTGGGTTCCTCTGGGAAATTCGGTTTCCAAAAGCACAGCACCGACAGAAGTTACAGAACGTGAGCAGAATATTATATATATATACACATATATAAATACAGAGACATATATAAATAAAATATACGAAAGGGATAAATAGAATAAATAGGAATAAGGAATAAGAATACAAGGCAAGTAGAATAAATAGGAATAAGAATACAAGGGAAATTGCACATTTCAAATATTGAAGTCTATTGCACTGTTGACTATTAACAAAAAGTATTGCACAAAAAGTATTGCACAGTGAAGTGAAGAGGCACTACAGTTTAGTTGTTCCCCCCTCCTTTGTCCTCCTGTTTCCCCTCCCTCTCCCCTCCAGAGAGGAGTTAAACAGTTTGGTGGCGTGTGGGACAAAGGAGTTTTTAAGTCTGTTGGTTCTTGTCTTTGGGAGAAGCAACCTGTCACTGAACAGACTCCTCTGGTTGTTTATGGCTGTGTGCAGAGGATGCCCAGCATTGTCCATAATGTCCAGCAATTTTTTTAGTGTCCTTTTCTCTGCCACTGACACCAGAGTGTCCAGCTTCATGCCGACCACAGAGCTAGCCTTCCTGATCAGTTTTTCCCAGCCTGGATGAGTCCTTCTTTGCTGTGCTGCTCCCCCAGCACACCACAGCATAGAAAAGTACTCCAGCAACCACTGACTGGTAAAACATCCTCAGGAGCTTCCTGCAGATGTTAAAAGACCTCAGCCTCCTGAGGAAGTACAGTCGGCTTTGGGCTTTTATATGCAGGTGCTCTGTGTTGCATGACCAGTCCAGTTTGTTGTCCACCCACAGCCTGAGGTACTTGTACTTGTTGACCACCTCCTCCCCCTCTATCTGAACCGGCAGTGGCCCTTCTCTGGACCTCCCGAAGTCCACAACCAGTTCCTTGGTCTTTGAGGTGTTGAGTTGCAGGTGGTTAGTGTGACTCCATGTGACGAAGTTCCTCACCAGACTTCTGTACTCCTCTTCCTGATTATCCCAGATACACCCCATGATGGCTGTGTCATCTGCAAACTTCTGAATATGGCATAATTCAGAGTTGTAGCAGAAGTCAGAGGTGTACAGGGTGAAGAGAAGAGGGGACAGCACAGTTCCCTGTGCTGCTCCTGTGCTGCTGACCACAGTGTCAGACATGATGTCCGAGGTAAAGGTAGCAAAGGGAAAAAAAACAGTGAAATGTGTAACACAAAACGATAATCCAGGAATGCACAGATATCAACACACCATATCACAATAAAACACAAAGAAGCAACATGGGAGAGTGTTCCAGTGTGTACAGCTGAATCTTCGATTGTGCCTCCAGCTGATACGTTGTCCATATCGGAGGTAAGCATGGGAGAAGGCGTTGGATTTGGGGGAGTGAGGGTGATAGTGAGGGCGTATCAGTATCAGTATACATGTTTCGTGCGTGTGCGTGTGTGTGTGTGTGTGTGTGTGTGCATCCCGTGTTCAGCTGAGAGGTGTCACCACGCCCGGTTAAGTGTAGGTGAACAGTCTCCAGTGGACCCAGGTGGCCTTGAAGGACAGAAAAAGAGTTCTGACAACAATCCTGTTATAATAGAGAATTTTGCTGTTCCAGTCAGCTTCGACCTTGGCAGGCCTTCAGCTGGTGCCAGTGGGATAGTGTCACGAAATTAATATATTGTTAGTGCTTATTTAGTGCTTATTGTTACTTGTTTTTAATATAGTTTGCTTCCAGTCTAAAAAGGGCCAACTCTGAGTAGAATCTGAGCCAAAAATACTGACAGGAAACTGCATGCTTTTGCAGAGAACAGGAAGCGTGCAGACAGAAAGTGAAACTAAGCAGAGTTGTTGTGATCGAAACTGTGTGTGTGACGTATAGCAGAGATATATATACGGATGTAGCTTCTAATGCTTTCAGACCTGAGCATGTGTGTTTGTGTGTTCAGGCCTCCATTTCCGGAAATGTAAAAATAAAGATCATTTTTGTGAGCTTGACCACTCTGAGTCCAGTCTTTCTCTGTCGCCAAAAGAATTCAAAAGAACGGAATTTAATAATAGCCGCATGAGTGAAGATGGTGAATGTTTGGGTTTAGTGCAAACAACTGCATCCAATTTTTACAGTTGGTCTAATGTCCATCACTGGTCACCAATTCTCTCAATTCCCGTTCTTGTTCTCCAAGATCTTATCCATATTGCGTTCACGCAGTCTGTGTACTCAGCCCTGCCCGTCGTCTGTCATGTCGGCCAGCCTTATGAGATTTTGAACAGTTGTAGCCGCTTCTTGTTCTTTCATAAGCCAGGTCCGAGCCAGCTCCAATCAGCCAGAACTCTGTTATCATGGTTCCGAATTGGTAGATGTCACTCAGTGTCCTCCATCAACAATATCACCAGAGACGCGACGAAAACGACCGAACACCAGCAGCAAACGTCTCCAAAGGACAGTTGGGCTCTCCCAAGCCCAGGAAGGTGTCAATTTCATTACGGGACCAGTTGATCAAATCCATAATTCTTCAGGTTTTAGAGAACAAGACTGAGAGACTCTTTGAGGGTTAGAGTTAGACAAGACTAACTTGTTTCACATTATGACTGGGCTGTATGTGGGGTTATATCATGTTATTTGGGCACGAGTACCTGTCCCTTGTTAGGCTTAGAAAGTTTCTCCAAGAGTTTCTCCATAAGCAGAGCTTCTAGCTCTTCGAGATTCTAGCACATCTCTGGCTGTGCAGGCTGACAGGTTTACCCCACACTTGTTGTGAGTTTGTAACTACCCCCACTAGTTCTTTTGGACTGCAATTAACTTGGGAGGAAGGGGTGGGTCTGCCATGACTAGATGAATAACAATTATCTGGGATATATATATTTCATAATACATGCATATATCTACATCAATTAAACCTGGCCTGAGGGCTGCCATTTTTTACATTCAGTTATTTCTCTTAAAAATGTTGGATCTAAATTCAAGATTCAAGATTCTATATTTGTCACATGCATAGTTATAAAAGTACAAGACGCATTGAAATGTATCTTGACACGCTCGCACGATCTGTTGGGTTGGTAGGCGAACTGGAGCGGATCTATGGTGTCTGGGATGGAGGAGGAGATGATGTTCTTCACTTCATCTTCACAGAAACAGTCCCTTCGCCATAGTCAGCTAGTAAAATTAGAGCCTCTCTTGTACTTCTCCATCAATCGTTTAAACTACTTTCTTCCATCATAACTGATTGCACACTACCTGTCTTCCTCTCCACTGTCTTGTCTAAATGTCACGGTCGGACAGTCCTCCCCGGGCGACCTGGATTTTGGTGTGTGTTCTTTCCCTGTTTCTCCTCTCTCCCAGCCGCGGGGTTTGTTTACGGAAGTTCACGCTTCCGGGGAGGGCGTGGCTCGGACAGCCTTCCACCCATAAGTTCCTCTGCGCAGCTGTCACCTCGCCTGTGCTTGATCGCTCTGCCAGCTGCTTCTAATCTCCTGGTTGGCTCAAGATCTAGATCGGCTTCCCTCACTAGGCCAGAACACCTCACCTGTCTTCTCACTTCAGGAGCTCCTGGAGGAGCCGAGAGGAGATGTTACACTGTCTCGAGTCATTCTGGTCATAGTACGTGGTCGCCACCCATCAGTCAGCCAAAGAGCTCACCTGTCGCATAAAGGCAATGAAATAGTAGGAGAAATTAAAACGTACTCACTCTGTGTAGAGTGAGTAAAGACCTGCTCGCTGGCAGAAAAGCACCATCAGTATGTGACTCCTTCCACATTAGTCAGTCAAGTCCTGTCAAGTGTCCATGATGATGCTGTCCATCAGGGCCAAAACAGAACTCTGTATCTAGATAGGCAGAGATCTTTCTGGATCAACACGGAGTATGATATCTGTGAGTATTTCCAGTGTTGCAAACGCTATGTTATCAATAAGACACTTGACAATGAAGGAAGAGCCCCTTTGAGAAAGTATTCAAACTACCAACCCTCTTATGTTTGTGTGCATGGACTTCTGGCCCACGTAAGACTACAAAAGCAAGAGTGCGGATGTTTTAGTAGTGACTGATCACTTCAAAATGATGCCCCACGCTTTCAAGTGTTCAGATCAAAACAAGTTTCACATCAGTTATAGGAAGATATTTTTGTGTCTATGGATTCCCCCAAATAAGATTGGGGTGCCAGTTTTGAGAGCAAGTTGATTCAAGAATTGCTGCAGATATCTGGTGTACAAAATTCAAGAACAATGCCCTATCACCCTATGGGTCATGGCCACACTGAAAGGTTTAACAGAACCTTGGGAAATAGGATCAGAGCCTTATCACCAAGGGAGGAACACAAGTGGCCACAAATGCTATAGACACTAACTTTTGCCCACAGCTGAAGTAGATGATGATGATGGCAGCAGGGTTTGCAGTGTGCCTGTTAAGGAAAATTCACAACTAAGTACCAGTTATCCTGGAAGTCAGCCAGCCAGTGAGGTTGGGAACTTCAAGAAACCTGGCAGTGTGTCCCCAAGTAATGCAATAGATCAGATTAGAACAAGGGTGGGCCTAATGGTGAACCCTGTGAATAGACTGATTCAAAACATGACACAAAGGAACATACAAACAGGCAGTGTGGTCAGTGGATTTGCCAGGAATTTATTTCTGTGAGGACTACTTGGTTCATATGTTAGATGAGCTTCATGTTACATGTTAACATATATTTTGAGATCACAGTTTGATTGTTTCAAGCTCAGGGTAACATTCATTAAGTAGTAGCTGTCATTGTATTGTTTGTTCAAGATTTCTTTTCCATCTAAACATTAGGGGGTCTCGCCAGCTTCCTTTTATTTACTCTCCCAATAAGATGGGAGACACTTATTGCATGTATCAATGGAGAGTAAAATTGCAGATCACTGACAGTTACAAATTGTTATTTATGATGCTCAGTTGCACACCCTTACTTAAGGAGTTTTAAGAAGTGTAGTGGAGGAGTATGTAGCTGAGATATAATATATTATTTAAATTGAATTTTTGTAATACTAAGGTTCCACATGTCAGTTGTAGTGGGGCATTAATCAGTGGGACACCTCTAGTAAATATGTTGCATGTGTGGGGGTTCCCAGCCAGAGTTGCATGGAATCCACACTACTAAGGCACATTCTCTGTAGCTCCTCTCCCTGTACTAAAGTAAAACTTCAAATTTGCTGTATTTTGCTTTACTCAGTATAAGTTCTTAGGGCTAATGGTCCAGCCATGATTTGTCATGTGATACATTATGAGGCATCTCGTTACAAAAAATGAAAGGACTACACTTTATTAATATTTGCTCATTTGTCCATATCTTTATCTTGACACGGTCAGACACATACAATTAACCACAACATTTAGCAAAACACAACTGTTCTCAGGTGGATTATTTTTAACACGTTACTGCACGTCTCTGGTACTCAATGCATCATGGGAATCTCCCAGCAGCCCACACCTATTACCCCGTAACTAAGGGAGGAGTCAGGGTCACCTCACCCAGCCCTAACTATATATATTTAGCAAAAAGGAAAGTTTGAAGCCTAATCTTAAAAGTAGAGAAAAAGTCTTTGTATGTGAGGAGCAGGATTTTGAATTCTGGATTTAACAGGGAGCCAATGAAGGGAAGCCAATACAGGAGAAATCTGCTCTCTCTTTCTAGTCACTGTCAGTACTCTTGCGTGAAATCTGTATTAAGAGACGCTGAGTGCTGAGTTGTAATGTATTGTTCGCTGAATTTACTGTTTTGACCATATTTGAACGTGATATCTACAGATACTGAGCTGCCTCAGAACTGAGACATCGAACTCTTCAGATTGCACTACACTAAGTATGTGCAGGTACCATTCTGATTAGCAATGAAAATGCAAACTGACAAAAATACAGGAAAAGCTATGTAATTTAAAAATTACACAATATATACATGATCCTAACGAACCATTTCACATTGGAGGTCAGTAAATACTGCACGGGCGACTTCATCATGTTTACGTTTATGTCGCCCCCTCCACTCCACCTGGCCACTTCATGAATAGCTGATATTAAAACAACAAACTTGTATTGTGAATGGGGTTGTATTATTTCAAAAGGCACAAACAGGACTGGTACATCTAGAATTCAAAACAAAACAAAACAAACAAGCTATATATCTTTTTGGGCCTCTAAAGCAATAGAAAAACACCATTCAGCTGCTCAGGACAGAACAGAAAATACCCTTCATGTTAACCCAAGGACAAAACTTTTAAAGCACTCGCAAAGTAACAAGACCCTCACAGCCCTTTAACTCTCTAGCTGCCCCAGAACCACGTATCAAGGTCATTGAATGCCTTGTATTCTTTGTGCTTACGCAAATAATCACAAGCCATGCATGCGTGTTCTGCCGTAAACAGGAACTGCTTTACTTTAAAGTGTCGCCTCCACTCAAAGTACCTGAGGTACATTTCCTCATTCTTGTCCAGAAGCAGCAGGTAATCAGCCAGGTCCGTGGGTGAGCTGAAGTCATCGACATGAATGAAGGCATCTCCCTGGACAATCTTCTCATAGTCCTGCCTGGTCGTGCCCAGAACCACTGGCACTGTTCCTACTGAGAGTGGGTTGAATAGTTTCTCAGTAATGTAATCCTTGTGGACGGAGTTCTCAAAGGACAGATAGAACTTGCAGCTGGTGATGGTTGGCATGAAGTCATTGTCAGAAATGTGCTTCCCAAATGCTCGTCCATATGCATGAACCTTAACATGTTTCTGCAGCTCATTGAAATATTTCACTCGCACATGCCCTGGGTTCCAGTGGCTCACTATCCAGCAGACCAGCTTGTTTTTACTGGGTGGTACAAAATTCTCCTCTCCCGCTGCTGGTAGCACGGCACCATAAGGTGCTAAAATGTTTGAATCCAGGTGATAGCTGAGAGTCAGATTGAACAGCTTCTCTATTCCAGGCAGCTTTGCTGAATTTGTCGGTGACTCAAAGTTCATCCATATCCACTTCTGGAAAAATGGTCGCGGCAGCTGCGGCAGATTTGACAGGTCACCCCTGATGTCTCTGTGATGGATGATGACCCCATGTGACTTATTGTAGAGGTTCCTGTCTGCTGTGAGGAAGCAGTTATCAACTTCAAAGAGAGAGCTGCAGACGCTGAGGTCAAACTTAATGCCAAAGGGCCAGAGCCAGATCAGCACAATGGTGGGATTCTTATCACTCTTGGTGGAGATGAGGTTCTTCACGTGTTCTGACACTGACTCTACAGGAACTGATAACCAGCTTGTATGAGGTTTAAAATACATCACAAACAGAGTCATGAAGACTCCCAGTACAAGTATACCGAGGAGAAGGGGTCGCAGGACTCCGTTAGAAGATCCAGATACCATACTGTGTTCTAAAAAGGACAGACCACAGAGAACAAACTCAGTAATGTCATGGTCAGCAGGACACAACATCAAGACTGATCACCTTATCATGTTCACTTAGTGGTATGAATATATACAGTTGTGTGTTTAGTGCAGTAGTTTACATAATAAATGAAACTGTTAAGCCTTCCACACAATATTGCAATACAAATCTGGTGGATTTTACTGAATGCTGAAATCCAAGCAAGAGAAGAGATTGTGGGGATTTGAGGAATTTGCCCCTACACCAGATCCATCTGTGACTCTATGCTCATAAGAAAAATGAAAGGAGATAGCAGCTATCTTTCTCTTTGCTCTTGGCAAAATAATAATGGTTTTTAATTTAAACTCATCCATCAGTGCTCTTCTTCTTATCCTTGTCAGGGTCACATGTGGTTTGGTGAGTGGTTAGTAGGGGTGTGGATTCTATCCCAGCTACTACCTGTTTGTCACAGGCCTAACACAGAAAGACAGACTGTTGACATGAAGAGAGAAAGTGCTCTCAATTATGGAGACAGCCAAAGGGTTTATTTATGTTTGATGTGTGTTTTACATGTGTGTGGCTGTTAATAAAGTTGACGCTCTCTAGGGGGCGTGAGCGTTCATCCAAAATGGCCGAAGGCTGATGTGTTTTTATTCCTCCCTAAGTATCGTTGGTGAAGTTTGCCATGCACGTCAGATTTTCCTGCGCAATTTCATATCTCTGCTAACACAGACAACACAACAAATTCATACCTGTGGGGAATTTAAATTCACAAACTAATCTAACCCCAATAACTGCATGTCTTTGGACTGTGGGAGGAAGCCAGAGTAACCAGAGAGAACTCACACAAACACAGGGAGAGCATGCAAATTCTACAAAGAAAGTCGGGGAATCAAACTCAGGACCATTTTTTTCTGTGAGGCAACAGTGCTGATCACCATGGCATATCAATTTAAAACTAAACTCAGTAAAATCATAATTCACGTCGGCAGTAATGACACCTGGTTACGCCAATCAGAGGTCACTAAAATCAATATTGAATCGGTGTGTAACTTTGCCAAAACAATGTCGGACTCTGTAGTTTTCTCTGGTCCCCTCCCCACTCAGACCAGGAGTGACATGTGTAGCCGCATGTTCTCCTTAAATTGCTGGATGTCTGAGTGGTGTCCCAGAAACGATGTGGGCTTCTTAGATAACTGGCAAACCTTCTGGAGGAAACCTGGTCTTGTTAGGAGAGACGGCATCCATCCCACTTTGGATGGAGCTGCTCTCATTTCTAGAAATATGGACAAATGTATTAAACCCCCTAAAATATGACTATCCAGAGTTGGGACCAGGAAGCAGAGTTGCAGTCTTACACACCTATCTGCAGCTTCTCTCCTCCTGCTACCCCCCCAAAAACCCATCTCCATTGAGACCGTGTCAGCTCCCAAACAGACAAAAAACAAACTAAAAACCAGCAACAAAACAATTTAAACATAAAAAAATCACAAAGAAAGAACAATACAGTATCCACATCTGAACCAAAGAGTAAAACAGTGAAATGTGGATTATTAAATATTAGGTCTCTCTCCTCCAAGTCTCTGTTAGTACATGACGTAATAACTGATCAACAAATCGATTTACTCTGCCTTACAAAAACTGGGTTGCAGCAGGATGATTATGTTAATTTAAATGAATCAACACCCCCGAGTCATTTTAACTACCAGAAACCTCGAAGCACAGGCCGAGGGGGCGGTGTGGCAGCAATTTTTCACACCAGCCTATTAATCAGTGTGAGAGCAAAGTGCTCTAATAGGGTGATATGGTACTACAAGGTCATTAAGATAAGATGGGGCCTGATTATTTAAGACCTTGTATGTGAGGAGCAGGATTTTGAATTCTGGATTTAACAGGGAGCCAATGAAGGGAAGCCAATACAGGAGAAATCTGCTCTCTCTTTCTAGTCCCTGTCAGGACTCTTGCTGCAGCATTTTGGATTAACTGAAGGCTTTTCAGGGAGTTTTTAGGACTTCCTGATAATAATGAATTACAGTAGTCAAGCCTGGAAGTAATAAATACATGAACTAGTTTTTCAGCGTCATTCTGAGACAGGATATTTCTAATTTTAGAGATGTTGCACAAATGGAAGAAAGCAGTCTTACATATTTGTTTAATATGTTCGTTGAAGGACATGTCCTGGTCAAAAATGACTCCAAGGTTCCTCACAGTGTTACTGGAGGCCAAGGTAATGTCATCTAGAGTAAGAATCTGGTTAGATACCATATTTCTAAGATTTTCAGGGCCGAGTACAATAACCTCAGTTTGATCTGAATTAAGAAGCAGAAAGTTAGCGGCCATCCAGGTCTTTATGTCTTTAAGACATTCCTGCAGTTTAACTAATTGGTGTGTGTTATCTGGCTTCATGGACAGATAGAACTGGGTGTCATCTGCATAGCAGTGAAAATGTATGCTATGTCTTCTAATGATACTGCCTAAGGGAAGCATGTATAATGTAAACAGAATTGGTCCTAGCACTGAACCCTGTGGAACACCATAATTAACCTCAGTGTGTGAAGAGGACTCTCCATTTACATGCACAAATTGGAGTCTATTAGATAGATATGATACAAACCACTGCAGTGCAGTACCTGTAATACCTACAGCGTGCTCTAATCGCTCTAATAGAATATTATGGTCGACAGTATCGAACGCTGCACCGAGGTCTAGCAGGACAAGCACAGAGATGAGTCCACTGTCAGAGGCCATAAGAAGATCATTTGTAACCTTCACTAAAGCTGTTTCTGTGCTGTGATGAGCTCTGAAACCTGACTGAAACTCTTCAAATAAGCCATTCCTCTGCAGATGATCTGTTAGCTGTTTGACAACTACTCTTTCAAGGATGTTTGATATGAAAGGAATGTTGGAGATTGGCCTATAATTAGCTAAGACTGCTGGGTCTAGAGATGCTTTTTGAGTAAAGGCTTAACTACAGCCAGCTTGAAGGCCTGTGGTACATAGCCAATTATTAGAGATAGGTTGATCATATTTAAGATTGAAGCATTAATTAATGGCAGGACTTCTTTGAGCAGTTTTGTAGGAATGGGGTCTAAAAGACACGCTGATGGTTTGGAGGAAGTAATTATTGAAGTTAACTCAGAAAGATCAATTGGAGAATCAATTGGTTGGCTCAACAGAGCTGTGACTTTTTGTCAGCCTGGCTACAGTGCTGAAGAGAAACCTGGGGTTGTTCTTATTTTCTTCAATCAGTGATGAATAGTGTCATGATCCTGGGCCATGTTGGCCCAGTATTCTTAGTTTTTGCGTGTTTTGTATTTTGCTCTTTATTTATGAATTGGTTCCTAGGTCGTTCAGTTATGATGTTCCTTTTGGTTACCCTCTGCTTGCCCCTCTGTATCTGTGAACCCTCGTCTCCCCTCGTGTTTTATTTCATGTTTCCCCAGCCCGCTATGCCTGTGCTCTCCCCGTGCTCTCCTGTCTCTCCCTCTCCTCTTGTCTGCACCTCTGTGTACTTCCTGTTTTACTTTGACAGTCTCCCGTCGGTGTTATGTTTACTCCTGCCGTGTCTTGTTATGATTATCTGTGTCAGCTGTGTTCCCCGTGTGCTCCCTCTTCCCTCGTTAACCCTCTGTGTATTTATGTGCACGTCTCCCTCAGTTCAGTGTCGCGTCGTCAATGTCTCCTCCCCGAACCTGTGTGCCTTTCTGTGTTTCCTCGGTCCTCAGTTTAGTTTACCCAGCTTAGTTCTGTTACTTTGTAAGATCTGCAATAAAGCAGCAATTTTGAGTTCAGCTTTTGTCTCTGTGAGTTTTGTGTTTGGGTCCTCATCTGCCTCCACACAGCCAGTTCATGACAGAATAGTAAGATGTTCTTGCTTTGTGGAGGGCTTTCTTATAGAGCAACAAACTATTTGTCCAGGCTAAATGATGATCCTCTAAATTTGTGACATGCCATTTCCTCTCCAGCTTACGAGTTATCTGCTTTAGGCTACGTGTTTGAGAATTATACCACGGAGTCAGGTACTTCTGATTTGAGGCCTTAGTTTTCACAGGAGCTACAGTATCCAGAGTCGTATGTAGTGAGGAGGTAAAACTATGAACAAGATAATCGACCTCTGTTGGGGTAGTGTTCAGATAGCTGCTCTGCTCTTTGTTGGTTCAGGGCATTGAAGATGATAACAGTGGGTGGATTATATTCTTAAACTTAGTTACAGCGCTTTCAGAAAGACATCTACTGTGATAAAGTCTACTCTCCACTGCTGTGTAATCAATTATTGTAAATGTAAATGTTATCAGCAAATGATCAGACAGGAGAGGGTTTTCAGGAAACACTGTTAAATGTTCCGTTTCTATGCCATATGTTAAAACAAGATCTAGAGTGTGATTAAAGTGGTGGGTGGGTTCTTTTACATTTTGACAGAAGCCAATTGAGTCTAATAACAGATTAAATGCCATGTTGAGGCTGTCATTTTTAGCATCTACATGGATGTTAAAATCACCCACAATAATGATTTTATCTGAGCTGAGCACTAAATCAGATAAAAATTCTGAGAAATCCGACAGAGACTCTGTGTAAGACCCAGGTGGACGATAGATGATAACAAGTAAGACTGGTTTCTGAGTTTTACAGCTGGGGTGGACGAGGCTAAGCATCAGGCTTTCAAATGAATTAAAAGTCTGTCTTGGTCTTTCATTAATTAATAGGCTGGTGTGAAAAATTGCTGCCACACCGCCCCCTCGGCCTGTGCTTCGAGGTTTCTGGTAGTTAGAATGACTCGGGGGTGGATGGATGGATGATCCCCTCAAATTACAGCGCTACACCACGAGGTTTCAGTTTACCAACATTTCATGAAATGGGGCACAGTATCTGACAGGGAGAGGACAGAGACCTCTGTCAGTTATGTGTTAGCCCTGTGATAGACTGGCCGGTCCAGGGTGTGCTCAGCCTTGTGAATCGTGACTAGATGCAGATTATGAAACAATTTTTCATGGTTTCATGTTGATCAGACTAATTTATAATTTCTGTGTTATTGATTAAGTGCTCAGCTGTAGTTTTGGTTCTCTGGTAATCCATTTCTTTGACCAGCATACCCATAATGTACGAACCAATCACAGTAGAGCATTCCTCTGAGGCAACCTGGCATGAGCACTATCCGGTCTTTAAATGGTGACATGACGAATCCTGCTTCCGGGCCTAAAGTAGTCTGTGTTTAATATGGCTTTTGTGTTGTTAACATGTTTACTGTTTTGTATTTTCTTCTATTTAATCTCAAAAAGCTCCTAAAAACAGTCAGTGATCACTGTCGGCCTGCCTCGGCCTTTATTACCTCTAATCATTTTAAAGCTCAGTTTTTAAACCCGTTCGATGTAGCTACAGCCCAGCCCATGCAGCAGTATATTAATGACTAACCTCGTATTGTGGATGGATTATCTCAGTTGTTCTCCTGACTGAAGTTTGGTCCATTTACAGCATCCTGCTATTCGATTGCATTTGTTTCTGACCATCGAGAATCCTCACGTTAACTTTTATCGAGTAGAAAAAAGTTAGCGTGTTTAAATTATGCTCACATAGCTGTGTAGCTAGCGGTCACGTAGCACATCATTATATACCAGCTAGCCCAACTTCAGTAACCCTACAAACGTCACTGCTGTTTAGTTTTCTGTCTTCATTTATGTTGGAAGTGATAGCAGAGCTGTATGTTTGAATTTGTCAGAAATCTCAGTCAGGACATGCTATATTGTATTTAGATGGAAGCTAGCGAGCTAACTTCCTGCTAATTTCTAACTCAGTTAAATGTCATAAATTCCGTTTTCATGGATGCCTGGATGTTAAACTCAATTGTTACACCTGATAGAGCAGCAACACTGATCATTTTATTACAGATGAAAGACTTTAGACAGTTTTTCAACTCTGTGATGCCACAGTGATAGTTTGATTTATGGACCTGCAGTAGAGTTTGAGCCCAGACATGGCTAGAGTGACGTCAGACTTAAAGACCGGATAAGCTCTACGTGGTGACCGGTCAACAACATGCAGGATTTCAGCAGCTATGTTGCAGAGCAAGTCTATCTGGTGGGGCTAGTGAAAGCACTTCAACAATGGACAGAAGAAGCTTTCTTTAAAAAAAAAAGGGGGGGGGGGGGATGACAAGGTTTAGATAAAGTGAGAGGAGGTGGAAAAGAATTTTTCATCTGCATGAGAAGAATGCCTCAGAATCAGGTCTCCCATGTCTGACACACTATTTTCTTTCTCTTATCCAATTTAGAGTGGAGTGGGGCTCCAAATCAGAGCTGGGCTTTAAAATCTCTTTATATTTTAATTTATTTAACCTTTCTTTATACACGTAGTCCCGTTGAGACTTAATCAGTAATTTCCTCTTTTAGACATTTTATGATCTAAAGACCATAAAATGTGTGTATAACAGCAAAATGCAAACTTCAAATAAGTTGAGAGCTTAATGTGAGTCTACTGATTATAAGCACAGAGCAGTAAAAAAACATTTAAAATGATATTTTTGACTGAAATAAAAGATTCTATTTCTCACAGTGTTTCTGACTTGTTTTCATGAAAACATCCACCTGCGCTCAGCTTTACTTCATCCGGCACCCGGAATATTGTCAGGCTCCACCTACCTGAAAGCACCTGAGTGATACCAGGACTGAGTAAATAAGCCTGTGATCATTTTCAAAGCAACAGCTGGAAAATCAAAATTAGTGCTGTGTGTCATGATTATATATAACAGCAGTAATAGGTTTAAACTTTGGGGTGTGATGATAAAGTGCTCAGCTGTAGTTATTAAGACTTCATGATAAGCAGTTTGTGACCTTTGTGTCATACAGCACCATATCAACACTCACATTATTGTTAGCAAAAGCAGTGGGGTGAGTGAGGCCACATTCAGTGAGTTTAACACACGTGACCAAAGTGGTTTTGTGATGGAAATTTATGGATCACACAGTTTATGACAGACAACCAGGAATGCAGTGGGCCCTCACTGATATAGCTGAACCTCTTCACTCCAGATTGCTGCCATTACTTTGTACATTAATACATGGTGAACATATTATTATGTATTCAGAGATCAAAGACAGTTTATTTACATACAGCAACGTGTCTTGTTGTAAATAATAAAATAAACATCAAAAACTTTGATAAACATATAGACACTTCAGTCAGTGATGCATGTATAATGAAGTCCCCACTGTAAAAGCATCATTAATGTTTGAAAGATCAACTTTTTGATTCCTCCCTTTCTGCCTGCTCCTCTCATCGCTTCACACATTGAACAAACTTTAACTCCAAATTTAGATTCCTGAACTCACCGAGTCTCAGCTGAGCTCCTCACAGCATCACCACCAAGTCAAAAAAGAACTTTTTAAAAGTCTTTTGTACTTTCAGACTCCCCCCCTTCTATTTCTTCTGGAAAAACCTGTTACCAGATCGGATCACCTCATCTCACCTGTTGAACAGGAAGTGAGTCCCAGACAGGTAACCATTTACACAATCTTTACTCTAAAATGTCATTGGCCAAATAATAATAATGGATTGCATTTCTATAGCGCTTTTCGAGACCCTCAAAGCGCTTTACAATTCTACTATTCATTCACTCTCACATTCACACACTGGTGGAGGGAAGTTACAGTTGTAGCCACAGCTGCCCTGGGGCAGACTGACAGAAGCGAGGCTGCCATATCGCGCCATCGGCCCCTCTGGCCATCACCAGTAGGCAGTAGGTGAAGTGTCTTGCCCAAGGACACAATGACCGAGATTGTCCGAGCCGGGGCTCAAACCGGCAACCTTCAGATTACAAGACGAACTACCAACTCTTGAGCCACGATCGCCCCCCGATCGTGATAAATGTATACAGAAAATAAAACCTACATGTGCAGGTATGAATCAGAATTTCTTTTCTGCTTTGCAAACTCACCTGTCGAGTTCCTATCACACCTGAATGTGGCCCAACCCACTGAAAGTAAAGCCTGGTGTGGTTCCTGCTGCCACGTGTGTGATCCTGAAACACAAACTTCTTCTTATTATTCAGCTGCTGATCTGAAAATGATCTCTGAACAGTTTCTGAGATGTTTGAATGTTTGTTCTTTATATATGATATAGAAGTCATATTGGTCGTGACTGGTGTGATACTGGTACGACAATGTTTCTGTTACTCAGTGATGTTCCTCCCCTGAGGGTAGCAGGAGAGCAGGTTTTCCTTGTTTGAGTGGGTGTGTCAGATGAATCGGAGTGTAACTAAAGTTACGGGTTTTCACTCTGGTAAAACCTGTCCAGAACGGGCATGACGTCAGCTGCAGGACTGTTTTGAAAACAGACTGGAGTGTGTGTCAACTTCTGTGTCAACAGGGTCACTGTGAACAAACGTCTCTGGGTGTATTCCAACCAGAAACCCTGGATGACTAAACAGGTCCAGGTCCTGCTGAAGCAACGACACATCGCTTTCAGATCTGGTGATGGTATGCGATACGTTACAGCCAGATCTGATCTGAAAAGAGGCATCAGAGAGGCCAAGGTAATAATAATAATAATAATAATAATAATAATAATAATAATAATAATAATAATAACTTTATTTATAAAGCGCTTTCAATCAAAGTGCTGTACAACTATTTGAAACTAAAAAGATAAATAAAATAAAAGCAATACATAGCAATACAAGTAAAAGACACAATATAAGTTAAAAACAGTAAAAATTTAAAAACTAAAAGCCATAGAATTAAGACATGTAGGATAGGGTGAACAAATGTGTCTTCAACTTAGTTTTAAAAACCTCCACAGAGCTTGCCTGCCGAATATCTTGAGAGACGTTGTTCCACAGAAACGGGGCACGAAAAGAAAAAGCACACTCTCCAATTGTCTTTTTTCTGGCTCTAGGAACCTTTAGAGGGCCAGAGTCCTGAGATCGTAGATCACGGGATGGAACATAAAGGTGTAAAAGGTCGGAGAGGTATGAAGGTGCCAATCCGTTTAAAGCCTTGTAGGTGAGCAGCAGGACCTTAAAATCTGCTCGAACCTGACAAGGTAGCCAACGAAGAGATCTCAGTACAGGGCTAATGTGCTCAAACTTCCCAGGTCTTGTTAAAATGCGAGCAGCTTCATTTTGCACAATCTGTAGACCTCTAAAACTTTTCTTTGGTAGCCCAGAAAGAAGAGCATTACAATAATCAATACGTGAAGACACAAATGCATGGACAAGAACCTCTGCAGTGTCGCTTGACAAAACTTGTCTGATTCTGGCAATGTTCCTCAAACGATAAAAGGCGGTCTGGTACCACTTTACAATAAGACTGCCCTTATAGATGACTAATTATTAATTAATCTGTAAATGCTTTATGAACCATTATTAATGGTTTATTATGCATTAGTTAAGGGTGAGAAAGAAAAAAACCTGACCGGTTTCTTGCCAAAAAGTGAGCCAAATGTGTTCACCCTATATATTTCATCTAGAGTTGGTATATTAAACATTTCATACTAAGTTACTATCTTGTAAGCGTAATAAGCATTTGTAAATATATTTTTAGCATATAATATTGTACTTTATAAATGCATTATAAATATCCACACTATCAATTGGAGCTAAAGTGCAAAACATGTCGCCCTTTATTAATGACTAATAAACATTTATAAATGCCAAATGGGAGCCTTACAGTAAAGTGTAAAGCATGTCACCATTTATTTATGACCAACAAACATTTGTAAAAGTATACCTGGGCCTTATAATAAAAAGTATAAAGCACCAACAGTTATTTTGTTACGGTTTGGAGGAGGACTCAAGCGCAGGACTCTGGTTCTGATGCTCACAAGAAAGGTTTATTTACAATGCACCAGGTGTATATACAAGAATGTGCAGGTGGTGCTATATACAGCTGAGTGAGGGGAGAAGGGGTCTCCAGGGAAGTCCAGGGGAAAGCACGCGTTCTTCAGAATATCCACTCACACGATCACAAGCTCTCACTCCGACACTGCCACACGGGAAACACACGGGGGGGAAATCCAGGGAGCTCTGTAGACAAGGAGACAGGGTTAAGTACGACGCACACAGGAAAACACTCTTAACTGACTTGCTGTAGCTTGGCTTCACTAACGCGTGGTAGACAACGATCCAGCGGCGAACAGCAGTCGCCTCCTGGCTTAAGTACCGATCACCTTAATGAGACCCAGGTCTCTCATCTCCCGAGGGCGTGGGCCGAGGGCGTGAACCCACAGTGAGTTCCGCCCCGGCGAGAGAGAAGAGGAGAGAGAAAGGAAGAGAGAGAAACAGAGAGAGTGCTGATCAGCGTGCAGCTGATCCGCCTGGCCGTGACAGTACCCCCCCCCCCCCCCCCGACGGGAGCCTCCCGGCGACCCCCAGGCTTGTCAGGGTGAGCCGCATGGAACGCCCGCACCATACTGTGGTCCAGAAGGGCCGCCCGCGGGATCCAAGAACGCTCCTCCATCCCGTATCCCTCCCAATCCACGAGATACTGCAGACCGCGCCCCCGGCGCCGGACATCCATGATCCGCGAAACGGTGAACGCCGGGTGGCCATCAATGACCCGGGCGGGCGGAGGGGGCCTGGAAGGAGGGCACAGAGGACTAGAGAGGCACGGCTTCACTTGTGACACGTGAAAGGTGTTATGGATCTTCATATTCCGGGGCAGTTTAAGACGGACAGAGACAGGGTTAATCACAGAGTCGACTTCAAAGGGGCCAATGTAAGTGGGAGACAGTTTCTTGGATTCAGACCTGAGTGGGACGAATCTGGTGGACAGCCAAACCTTTTGTCCAGGTGTGTAGGTGGGAACAGGGGTCCGGTGGCGGTCCGCCAGGCGTTTATTGCGTTCCACTGTGCGGAGAAGGGCGGCCCGAGTCGCTCTCCAGGCACGTCGACACCTCCGAAGATGCTGTTGGACGCAGGGAACAAAGTGCTCACCTTCGACGGCTGGGAAGAGTGGCGGTTGGTAGCCCATGGATCCCTTGAAAGGGGACACACCAGTGTCAGAGGAGGTAAGGCTGTTATGAGCATACTCAATCCATGACAGTTGCTCGCTCCAAGTCGACTGGTTGGTGGATACCAGGCACCGGAGAGCCGCTTCGAGCTCCTGGTTGGTACGCTCCGTTTGACCATTGGTCTGCGGGTGGAAACCAGAGGAGAGACTGACCTGAGCTCCGAGGGCACTGCAGAACTCCTTCCAGACACGTTACGTAAACTGCGGTCCTCTGTCTGACACAATGTCCGTGGGGATTCCATGGAGGTGAAAAACGTGGTCCGTGAGTAGCCGGGCGGTCTCTAGAGCAGTGGGGAGCTTAGGGAGGGCGACAAAATGAGCAGCTTTGGAGAAACGGTCCACAATGGTGAGAATGACAGTGTTACCTGATGAGACGGGCAGACCCGTGATGAAGTCAACAGCGATGTGCGACCAGGGACGACTCGGAGTCGGCAGAGGTTGGAGGAGACCAGAGGGTGGTTGATGAACGCTCTTGTTTTGAGCGCAGGTCGAGCATGCGGAAATATACTGGCGGACGGGGTTAGGGGGTTAGGGTTATGGGGTTAGGGTTAGGGGGTTAGGGTTGGGGTTAGGGTGTGGAAACTGACTGGGGCCCCAGCAAAGCTGGAAACCCACAAGTGCACGGTCCTTCGTGGAATGGGGGATGGTGCCCCCACCAACACAATTGTTCAAAAAATTGCCCAACACGGGGGTTAAGTAGGCCATGAATTTTTAAATTGAGCTCATCGCGACGTTTCGGTGCTTTGTACGCCTTCCTCAGGCTGGAGCTCAAATGAATTTTAATTGTTAAACGTCCCTCTCTGGGTTTTATCTCTCTGTTTTTAATAATAAAGTTTTTATCCCTTGTCTTTGTGTCCCGTGTGGTCTGTTATCCCCTTGTAGGCAGGCTTTTTAAGTGGCATTTATTTATTTATTTATATCCTTTGTGGATTTTTAATTCTGTCCAAGTGCCGATGAATTTGGGGGGTTAAGTACGGTTAGGGTTAGGCGAGAAGGGGGGAGTGGTTATGTTTAGGGCAAGACCCCTGGGCCAGGTTCCTCTCCCTTCTGCCTACCCACCCAACAAAAATTATGTTTAAATTTTAAATGTACCCAATTGGGGTTTACTGTGTGGCCAACAGGCATCGCGGGGCCCCTTCGCTGAGGGGTTCAGCCCCAAGCAGGAAGAACTACCTCCTCACACACAGGCATCACGGATCTCTTCCAGGGACCAATTTCCAATCTTAGGTCTCGCCAATAGGGTTACGGTTAGGAGGTGGGTTACGGCCCCGTCCTCCCTGGGGAGGACCAAGGTATGCACGGTCCTTCCCTCCTGGACCCCTCCCTCCCCGGTCCCAAGAAGACCAATCCTGGTCTTGAGTTTGGGGTCTGTAGTTGTTGGTCTGCATACGGGAGCGACCCCTCCTCCCGTAGCTGACCTGCTGCCACCCACCATCAGTCATGATGGAGGGCTTGGTAAGTTTTTCAATATTTTTTTGTGTTTTTGTTTTTTTTGTAATTTTTTTAAATTTTTTTATGTTTTTTGTAAAAGAAAAATAAAAAATAAAAAACAAAAAACAAAAAAATAAAAGTGTTATAAACTAAAAATGCCTTTAAAAAGGTTCAAAAATAAAAATCGTGTGCCGCTGTGGCGACGTTTCGACCGCTATTGGTCTTCTTCAGGCCTGGGCACACTCAAACAAACTAAAATAGGTCTGCTGCAAAAAGAGCGACTGTCTCTGTTGAAGGGCAACGAAAGAATGAGCCTGGCCTGCAGGCTTACCCCTTAAGTAAGCTCTGGCTCCGCCCCTACGGCTTCTAAATTTTAACCAAAAAGAAATCACCACAGTCTAAATGAATTAAACAAAACGTTTTTAAATCTTACCAACAAATTTTTAATGAACTAAAACCACACCACATGAAGTGATATGAACTAAATGGTGTTTATATGAAATAAATTTACTATTTACAGAAAAACTTTTTAAACTAAATTATTTATTTATGTATTTATTTATGACAAGTATTTATTTATTTATATATTTATTACCAAGTGTTTATTCAAACTGTGTATATTGTTACAACTTGTAAATTAAAACTTACAGAACTTATATATTAATATTTAAAATCTTTACAATGAAATGTACAAAAATAAAATAATTGGGGGTAGGGGAAGGGGATGGGACTAGGGTTAGGAATAGGCGTAGGGAAGGGGATTAGGACAAGGGTTGGGACAACGGGTTGGGGTTAGGGCTAGGAGTGGGAAAGGTGGTTAGGATTAGGGTAAGGGAACAGGATAGGGAGAGGAAAAGTGTTCCGGTCCCCGAAGGGACGCGGAGGTGCACGGTCCTTCCCTTGGGCCCTCCCGCTACTCCACTGCCTGTTACGGCCACCAGGCACTAGTCGCCGTCCCCGGTACCGTACAGGGATCCAATCCTGGTCCTCATCCAGGTAGACCATGTTTTGTGATTTTTGTTGTGTTTTTTTGTCTTGTCTCTGGTGAAGCCTTTGTTATCTAATAATAATAAAATTGTTGTGTGGATGATGCAGCCTTTGGTATTATAGTTTAATAAAATTTGTTTGTTTGTTATTTATGAATGTAGCTATGAATGATAATGTATCTGATTAATAGTGCAAAAAAAGAAGAAAAACGAAAAGAACAAAAAAAGTGCTTTTTTTAATGAAAATAAAAAAATTAATTAATTTTTAATAAATTCAAAATAGGCCAATTAGTAGTGTGCCCGGGGCAACGTTTCGACCCAACAGGGTCTTCTTCAGGCCAGGGCACACACTGTACAAACTGAAAAGCTGGCTGCTGTAAGCAATGAGGAGATGTTGCTTGTTCGGCTGTCAGGGCAAGAATGAGGGTGTTAAGCACTCCTCCCCTTATATAGCCTCTGTTAAACTAAACTGAAAATGCAGTTTTCAATGAACTGATGTTTTAACTTTTTTGCAGCCTTGCCTATAATGATGAAAAAAACCCAAAAATGGAAAATGTGCCTATAATTGAATAACACAAAATTGTTTTTAATGTTTTTTAATAGTTTTTAACTACCATAAATGTTTTAAATAAAACTTTGTTTTAAAGTGTTTTTAATATTTTATGAACTGGTTTTAAATATTTTTTTGGTGTTTTTAATGGGTTTTTTAATTTTTTTTGTTGTTTTTTGTGATAATTTTTGGTGTTTTTAATATTTTTAACATGTACTTTGCATGTTTCGAAGATAAACGATGGTAGACATAACAATAACCAGAAAAAATATTTTTAACTATTTACAAATAAATGTGAACAAATAGAAATGAAGTTTTTGATGTTTTTCAAGATATTTTATACTTTTTTTGTGTATTTTTTTGTATATTCTTTGTGTATTTTTTTGATATGTTTTTTTGTAACAATGTTGTGTATTTTTCAATGTGTTTTAAAATAATGTTAGTGAACTATCAAACATAAGGGTTCCCCATGTGAGTGGGGGTTGGGGAATGAAAAGTAAAGACCCCTCTGGTTAGGGTTAGGGCTTGTGAACAGGGTTGGGGTTAGAAACAGAAGATCAAAAATGGTTAGGGTTAGGGCTTATAAGTGGGTTGGGGATAGAAATAAAAAGGGTTAGGGGTTAGGGGTTAGGGTTAGGGTTTTGAGTCAGAGCAGGCCACCAGCAAGCTGGCAGCCTGAGGTGCACGGGCCATCGATGGGGCCGGGTGGTGGTGTCCCTGCCCTGATTCAAAAAATTGCCCATATCTAGGGTAGTAGTGCACTTTAGCATCACTGGGCCGTTCGCGACGTTTCGGCATGTTTTTGCCTTCTTCAGGCCGACCCAGTGTGTCTTGTCTCTGTCGTTCTGTTTTCTGTTTGCCTCTCTTGGCTTTTTATACTTTTGTTAGCTCCTCCTACTTGTGCTTTTAGTTGAAAAAATTCTTTCTTAGTTTTTGTGAAACATTATTTTGCTTTTACTTGGTTTTCTTTGACTTTTCTCTTTGTCTTACTGTTTTTCTCTTTGTTTTTCACTTGTTTTTCTCTATTTCTTTTCTTTCATCTCTTTGTTTTTCTCACTGTTTTTCTCTTTATCTTTCACTTGTTTTTCTCTTTGTTTTCTTTCATCTCTTTGTTTTTCTTTATCTTTTAATGGCACCCCCTGTCTGTTTTGACATCCCGTCCTTGTGTTCACTCTATTTATGTTTATGGCACCCCCTTCCTTTAAATCCTTTCCTGTTGTTTCGTGTACGTTATTCTCTTTGTCTTGTCTCACTCTTTTTCTGTTTGTTTTTCTTTCTTGTACGTGACTTTTTGTCTTTTTTTGTTCGTTTTGTGTTAGGGACCCCCCCATGGTTAGGGTTAGGGTTAAATAGAGGGCAGGGGCACCCCCAACCCCACGAGGCACTGGCCGGTAAGGGTTTTGAGTCAGAGCAGGCCACCAGCAAGCTGGCAGCCTGAGGTGCACGGGCCATCGATGGGGCCGGGTGGTGGTGTCCCTGCCCTGATTCAAAAAATTGCCCATATCTAGGGTAGTAGTGCACTTTAGCATCACTGGGCCGTTCGCGACGTTTCGGCATGTTTTTGCCTTCTTCAGGCCGACCCAGTGTGTCTTGTCTCTGTCGTTCTGTTTTCTGTTTGCCTCTCTTGGCTTTTTATACTTTTGTTAGCTCCTCCTACTTGTGCTTTTAGTTGAAAAAATTCTTTCTTAGTTTTTGTGAAACATTATTTTGCTTTTACTTGGTTTTCTTTGACTTTTCTCTTTGTCTTACTGTTTTTCTCTTTGTTTTTCACTTGTTTTTCTCTATTTCTTTTCTTTCATCTCTTTGTTTTTCTCACTGTTTTTCTCTTTATCTTTCACTTGTTTTTCTCTTTGTTTTCTTTCATCTCTTTGTTTTTCTTTATCTTTTAATGGCACCCCCTGTCTGTTTTGACATCCCGTCCTTGTGTTCACTCTATTTATGTTTATGGCACCCCCTTCCTTTAAATCCTTTCCTGTTGTTTCGTGTACGTTATTCTCTTTGTCTTGTCTCACTCTTTTTCTGTTTGTTTTTCTTTCTTGTACGTGACTTTTTGTCTTTTTTTGTTCGTTTTGTGTTAGGGACCCCCCCATGGTTAGGGTTAGGGTTAAATAGAGGGCAGGGGCACCCCCAACCCCACGAGGCACTGGCCGGTAAGGGTTTTGAGTCAGAGCAGGCCACCAGCAAGCTGGCAGCCTGAGGTGCACGGGCCATCGATGGGGCCGGGTGGTGGTGTCCCTGCCCTGATTCAAAAAATTGCCCATATCTAGGGTAGTAGTGCACTTTAGCATCACTGGGCCGTTCGCGACGTTTCGGCATGTTTTTGCCTTCTTCAGGCCGACCCAGTGTGTCTTGTCTCTGTCGTTCTGTTTTCTGTTTGCCTCTCTTGGCTTTTTATACTTTTGTTAGCTCCTCCTACTTGTGCTTTTAGTTGAAAAAATTCTTTCTTAGTTTTTGTGAAACATTATTTTGCTTTTACTTGGTTTTCTTTGACTTTTCTCTTTGTCTTACTGTTTTTCTCTTTGTTTTTCACTTGTTTTTCTCTATTTCTTTTCTTTCATCTCTTTGTTTTTCTCACTGTTTTTCTCTTTATCTTTCACTTGTTTTTCTCTTTGTTTTCTTTCATCTCTTTGTTTTTCTTTATCTTTTAATGGCACCCCCTGTCTGTTTTGACATCCCGTCCTTGTGTTCACTCTATTTATGTTTATGGCACCCCCTTCCTTTAAATCCTTTCCTGTTGTTTCGTGTACGTTATTCTCTTTGTCTTGTCTCACTCTTTTTCTGTTTGTTTTTCTTTCTTGTACGTGACTTTTTGTCTTTTTTTGTTCGTTTTGTGTTAGGGACCCCCCCATGGTTAGGGTTAGGGTTAAATAGAGGGCAGGGGCACCCCCAACCCCACGAGGCACTGGCCGGTAAGGGTTTTGAGTCAGAGCAGGCCACCAGCAAGCTGGCAGCCTGAGGTGCACGGGCCATCGATGGGGCCGGGTGGTGGTGTCCCTGCCCTGATTCAAAAAATTGCCCATATCTAGGGTAGTAGTGCACTTTAGCATCACTGGGCCGTTCGCGACGTTTCGGCATGTTTTTGCCTTCTTCAGGCCGACCCAGTGTGTCTTGTCTCTGTCGTTCTGTTTTCTGTTTGCCTCTCTTGGCTTTTTATACTTTTGTTAGCTCCTCCTACTTGTGCTTTTAGTTGAAAAAATTCTTTCTTAGTTTTTGTGAAACATTATTTTGCTTTTACTTGGTTTTCTTTGACTTTTCTCTTTGTCTTACTGTTTTTCTCTTTGTTTTTCACTTGTTTTTCTCTATTTCTTTTCTTTCATCTCTTTGTTTTTCTCACTGTTTTTCTCTTTATCTTTCACTTGTTTTTCTCTTTGTTTTCTTTCATCTCTTTGTTTTTCTTTATCTTTTAATGGCACCCCCTGTCTGTTTTGACATCCCGTCCTTGTGTTCACTCTATTTATGTTTATGGCACCCCCTTCCTTTAAATCCTTTCCTGTTGTTTCGTGTACGTTATTCTCTTTGTCTTGTCTCACTCTTTTTCTGTTTGTTTTTCTTTCTTGTACGTGACTTTTTGTCTTTTTTTGTTCGTTTTGTGTTAGGGACCCCCCCATGGTTAGGGTTAGGGTTAAATAGAGGGCAGGGGCACCCCCAACCCCACGAGGCACTGGCCGGTAAGGGTTTTGAGTCAGAGCAGGCCACCAGCAAGCTGGCAGCCTGAGGTGCACGGGCCATCGATGGGGCCGGGTGGTGGTGTCCCTGCCCTGATTCAAAAAATTGCCCATATCTAGGGTAGTAGTGCACTTTAGCATCACTGGGCCGTTCGCGACGTTTCGGCATGTTTTTGCCTTCTTCAGGCCGACCCAGTGTGTCTTGTCTCTGTCGTTCTGTTTTCTGTTTGCCTCTCTTGGCTTTTTATACTTTTGTTAGCTCCTCCTACTTGTGCTTTTAGTTGAAAAAATTCTTTCTTAGTTTTTGTGAAACATTATTTTGCTTTTACTTGGTTTTCTTTGACTTTTCTCTTTGTCTTACTGTTTTTCTCTTTGTTTTTCACTTGTTTTTCTCTATTTCTTTTCTTTCATCTCTTTGTTTTTCTCACTGTTTTTCTCTTTATCTTTCACTTGTTTTTCTCTTTGTTTTCTTTCATCTCTTTGTTTTTCTTTATCTTTTAATGGCACCCCCTGTCTGTTTTGACATCCCGTCCTTGTGTTCACTCTATTTATGTTTATGGCACCCCCTTCCTTTAAATCCTTTCCTGTTGTTTCGTGTACGTTATTCTCTTTGTCTTGTCTCACTCTTTTTCTGTTTGTTTTTCTTTCTTGTACGTGACTTTTTGTCTTTTTTTGTTCGTTTTGTGTTAGGGACCCCCCCATGGTTAGGGTTAGGGTTAAATAGAGGGCAGGGGCACCCCCAACCCCACGAGGCACTGGCCGGTAAGGGTTTTGAGTCAGAGCAGGCCACCAGCAAGCTGGCAGCCTGAGGTGCACGGGCCATCGATGGGGCCGGGTGGTGGTGTCCCTGCCCTGATTCAAAAAATTGCCCATATCTAGGGTAGTAGTGCACTTTAGCATCACTGGGCCGTTCGCGACGTTTCGGCATGTTTTTGCCTTCTTCAGGCCGACCCAGTGTGTCTTGTCTCTGTCGTTCTGTTTTCTGTTTGCCTCTCTTGGCTTTTTATACTTTTGTTAGCTCCTCCTACTTGTGCTTTTAGTTGAAAAAATTCTTTCTTAGTTTTTGTGAAACATTATTTTGCTTTTACTTGGTTTTCTTTGACTTTTCTCTTTGTCTTACTGTTTTTCTCTTTGTTTTTCACTTGTTTTTCTCTATTTCTTTTCTTTCATCTCTTTGTTTTTCTCACTGTTTTTCTCTTTATCTTTCACTTGTTTTTCTCTTTGTTTTCTTTCATCTCTTTGTTTTTCTTTATCTTTTAATGGCACCCCCTGTCTGTTTTGACATCCCGTCCTTGTGTTCACTCTATTTATGTTTATGGCACCCCCTTCCTTTAAATCCTTTCCTGTTGTTTCGTGTACGTTATTCTCTTTGTCTTGTCTCACTCTTTTTCTGTTTGTTTTTCTTTCTTGTACGTGACTTTTTGTCTTTTTTTGTTCGTTTTGTGTTAGGGACCCCCCCATGGTTAGGGTTAGGGTTAAATAGAGGGCAGGGGCACCCCCAACCCCACGAGGCACTGGCCGGTAAGGGTTTTGAGTCAGAGCAGGCCACCAGCAAGCTGGCAGCCTGAGGTGCACGGGCCATCGATGGGGCCGGGTGGTGGTGTCCCTGCCCTGATTCAAAAAATTGCCCATATCTAGGGTAGTAGTGCACTTTAGCATCACTGGGCCGTTCGCGACGTTTCGGCATGTTTTTGCCTTCTTCAGGCCGACCCAGTGTGTCTTGTCTCTGTCGTTCTGTTTTCTGTTTGCCTCTCTTGGCTTTTTATACTTTTGTTAGCTCCTCCTACTTGTGCTTTTAGTTGAAAAAATTCTTTCTTAGTTTTTGTGAAACATTATTTTGCTTTTACTTGGTTTTCTTTGACTTTTCTCTTTGTCTTACTGTTTTTCTCTTTGTTTTTCACTTGTTTTTCTCTATTTCTTTTCTTTCATCTCTTTGTTTTTCTCACTGTTTTTCTCTTTATCTTTCACTTGTTTTTCTCTTTGTTTTCTTTCATCTCTTTGTTTTTCTTTATCTTTTAATGGCACCCCCTGTCTGTTTTGACATCCCGTCCTTGTGTTCACTCTATTTATGTTTATGGCACCCCCTTCCTTTAAATCCTTTCCTGTTGTTTCGTGTACGTTATTCTCTTTGTCTTGTCTCACTCTTTTTCTGTTTGTTTTTCTTTCTTGTACGTGACTTTTTGTCTTTTTTTGTTCGTTTTGTGTTAGGGACCCCCCCATGGTTAGGGTTAGGGTTAAATAGAGGGCAGGGGCACCCCCAACCCCACGAGGCACTGGCCGGTAAGGGTTTTGAGTCAGAGCAGGCCACCAGCAAGCTGGCAGCCTGAGGTGCACGGGCCATCGATGGGGCCGGGTGGTGGTGTCCCTGCCCTGATTCAAAAAATTGCCCATATCTAGGGTAGTAGTGCACTTTAGCATCACTGGGCCGTTCGCGACGTTTCGGCATGTTTTTGCCTTCTTCAGGCCGACCCAGTGTGTCTTGTCTCTGTCGTTCTGTTTTCTGTTTGCCTCTCTTGGCTTTTTATACTTTTGTTAGCTCCTCCTACTTGTGCTTTTAGTTGAAAAAATTCTTTCTTAGTTTTTGTGAAACATTATTTTGCTTTTACTTGGTTTTCTTTGACTTTTCTCTTTGTCTTACTGTTTTTCTCTTTGTTTTTCACTTGTTTTTCTCTATTTCTTTTCTTTCATCTCTTTGTTTTTCTCACTGTTTTTCTCTTTATCTTTCACTTGTTTTTCTCTTTGTTTTCTTTCATCTCTTTGTTTTTCTTTATCTTTTAATGGCACCCCCTGTCTGTTTTGACATCCCGTCCTTGTGTTCACTCTATTTATGTTTATGGCACCCCCTTCCTTTAAATCCTTTCCTGTTGTTTCGTGTACGTTATTCTCTTTGTCTTGTCTCACTCTTTTTCTGTTTGTTTTTCTTTCTTGTACGTGACTTTTTGTCTTTTTTTGTTCGTTTTGTGTTAGGGACCCCCCCATGGTTAGGGTTAGGGTTAAATAGAGGGCAGGGGCACCCCCAACCCCACGAGGCACTGGCCGGTAAGGGTTTTGAGTCAGAGCAGGCCACCAGCAAGCTGGCAGCCTGAGGTGCACGGGCCATCGATGGGGCCGGGTGGTGGTGTCCCTGCCCTGATTCAAAAAATTGCCCATATCTAGGGTAGTAGTGCACTTTAGCATCACTGGGCCGTTCGCGACGTTTCGGCATGTTTTTGCCTTCTTCAGGCCGACCCAGTGTGTCTTGTCTCTGTCGTTCTGTTTTCTGTTTGCCTCTCTTGGCTTTTTATACTTTTGTTAGCTCCTCCTACTTGTGCTTTTAGTTGAAAAAATTCTTTCTTAGTTTTTGTGAAACATTATTTTGCTTTTACTTGGTTTTCTTTGACTTTTCTCTTTGTCTTACTGTTTTTCTCTTTGTTTTTCACTTGTTTTTCTCTATTTCTTTTCTTTCATCTCTTTGTTTTTCTCACTGTTTTTCTCTTTATCTTTCACTTGTTTTTCTCTTTGTTTTCTTTCATCTCTTTGTTTTTCTTTATCTTTTAATGGCACCCCCTGTCTGTTTTGACATCCCGTCCTTGTGTTCACTCTATTTATGTTTATGGCACCCCCTTCCTTTAAATCCTTTCCTGTTGTTTCGTGTACGTTATTCTCTTTGTCTTGTCTCACTCTTTTTCTGTTTGTTTTTCTTTCTTGTACGTGACTTTTTGTCTTTTTTTGTTCGTTTTGTGTTAGGGACCCCCCCATGGTTAGGGTTAGGGTTAAATAGAGGGCAGGGGCACCCCCAACCCCACGAGGCACTGGCCGGTAAGGGTTTTGAGTCAGAGCAGGCCACCAGCAAGCTGGCAGCCTGAGGTGCACGGGCCATCGATGGGGCCGGGTGGTGGTGTCCCTGCCCTGATTCAAAAAATTGCCCATATCTAGGGTAGTAGTGCACTTTAGCATCACTGGGCCGTTCGCGACGTTTCGGCATGTTTTTGCCTTCTTCAGGCCGACCCAGTGTGTCTTGTCTCTGTCGTTCTGTTTTCTGTTTGCCTCTCTTGGCTTTTTATACTTTTGTTAGCTCCTCCTACTTGTGCTTTTAGTTGAAAAAATTCTTTCTTAGTTTTTGTGAAACATTATTTTGCTTTTACTTGGTTTTCTTTGACTTTTCTCTTTGTCTTACTGTTTTTCTCTTTGTTTTTCACTTGTTTTTCTCTATTTCTTTTCTTTCATCTCTTTGTTTTTCTCACTGTTTTTCTCTTTATCTTTCACTTGTTTTTCTCTTTGTTTTCTTTCATCTCTTTGTTTTTCTTTATCTTTTAATGGCACCCCCTGTCTGTTTTGACATCCCGTCCTTGTGTTCACTCTATTTATGTTTATGGCACCCCCTTCCTTTAAATCCTTTCCTGTTGTTTCGTGTACGTTATTCTCTTTGTCTTGTCTCACTCTTTTTCTGTTTGTTTTTCTTTCTTGTACGTGACTTTTTGTCTTTTTTTGTTCGTTTTGTGTTAGGGACCCCCCCATGGTTAGGGTTAGGGTTAAATAGAGGGCAGGGGCACCCCCAACCCCACGAGGCACTGGCCGGTAAGGGTTTTGAGTCAGAGCAGGCCACCAGCAAGCTGGCAGCCTGAGGTGCACGGGCCATCGATGGGGCCGGGTGGTGGTGTCCCTGCCCTGATTCAAAAAATTGCCCATATCTAGGGTAGTAGTGCACTTTAGCATCACTGGGCCGTTCGCGACGTTTCGGCATGTTTTTGCCTTCTTCAGGCCGACCCAGTGTGTCTTGTCTCTGTCGTTCTGTTTTCTGTTTGCCTCTCTTGGCTTTTTATACTTTTGTTAGCTCCTCCTACTTGTGCTTTTAGTTGAAAAAATTCTTTCTTAGTTTTTGTGAAACATTATTTTGCTTTTACTTGGTTTTCTTTGACTTTTCTCTTTGTCTTACTGTTTTTCTCTTTGTTTTTCACTTGTTTTTCTCTATTTCTTTTCTTTCATCTCTTTGTTTTTCTCACTGTTTTTCTCTTTATCTTTCACTTGTTTTTCTCTTTGTTTTCTTTCATCTCTTTGTTTTTCTTTATCTTTTAATGGCACCCCCTGTCTGTTTTGACATCCCGTCCTTGTGTTCACTCTATTTATGTTTATGGCACCCCCTTCCTTTAAATCCTTTCCTGTTGTTTCGTGTACGTTATTCTCTTTGTCTTGTCTCACTCTTTTTCTGTTTGTTTTTCTTTCTTGTACGTGACTTTTTGTCTTTTTTTGTTCGTTTTGTGTTAGGGACCCCCCCATGGTTAGGGTTAGGGTTAAATAGAGGGCAGGGGCACCCCCAACCCCACGAGGCACTGGCCGGTAAGGGTTTTGAGTCAGAGCAGGCCACCAGCAAGCTGGCAGCCTGAGGTGCACGGGCCATCGATGGGGCCGGGTGGTGGTGTCCCTGCCCTGATTCAAAAAATTGCCCATATCTAGGGTAGTAGTGCACTTTAGCATCACTGGGCCGTTCGCGACGTTTCGGCATGTTTTTGCCTTCTTCAGGCCGACCCAGTGTGTCTTGTCTCTGTCGTTCTGTTTTCTGTTTGCCTCTCTTGGCTTTTTATACTTTTGTTAGCTCCTCCTACTTGTGCTTTTAGTTGAAAAAATTCTTTCTTAGTTTTTGTGAAACATTATTTTGCTTTTACTTGGTTTTCTTTGACTTTTCTCTTTGTCTTACTGTTTTTCTCTTTGTTTTTCACTTGTTTTTCTCTATTTCTTTTCTTTCATCTCTTTGTTTTTCTCACTGTTTTTCTCTTTATCTTTCACTTGTTTTTCTCTTTGTTTTCTTTCATCTCTTTGTTTTTCTTTATCTTTTAATGGCACCCCCTGTCTGTTTTGACATCCCGTCCTTGTGTTCACTCTATTTATGTTTATGGCACCCCCTTCCTTTAAATCCTTTCCTGTTGTTTCGTGTACGTTATTCTCTTTGTCTTGTCTCACTCTTTTTCTGTTTGTTTTTCTTTCTTGTACGTGACTTTTTGTCTTTTTTTGTTCGTTTTGTGTTAGGGACCCCCCCATGGTTAGGGTTAGGGTTAAATAGAGGGCAGGGGCACCCCCAACCCCACGAGGCACTGGCCGGTAAGGGTTTTGAGTCAGAGCAGGCCACCAGCAAGCTGGCAGCCTGAGGTGCACGGGCCATCGATGGGGCCGGGTGGTGGTGTCCCTGCCCTGATTCAAAAAATTGCCCATATCTAGGGTAGTAGTGCACTTTAGCATCACTGGGCCGTTCGCGACGTTTCGGCATGTTTTTGCCTTCTTCAGGCCGACCCAGTGTGTCTTGTCTCTGTCGTTCTGTTTTCTGTTTGCCTCTCTTGGCTTTTTATACTTTTGTTAGCTCCTCCTACTTGTGCTTTTAGTTGAAAAAATTCTTTCTTAGTTTTTGTGAAACATTATTTTGCTTTTACTTGGTTTTCTTTGACTTTTCTCTTTGTCTTACTGTTTTTCTCTTTGTTTTTCACTTGTTTTTCTCTATTTCTTTTCTTTCATCTCTTTGTTTTTCTCACTGTTTTTCTCTTTATCTTTCACTTGTTTTTCTCTTTGTTTTCTTTCATCTCTTTGTTTTTCTTTATCTTTTAATGGCACCCCCTGTCTGTTTTGACATCCCGTCCTTGTGTTCACTCTATTTATGTTTATGGCACCCCCTTCCTTTAAATCCTTTCCTGTTGTTTCGTGTACGTTATTCTCTTTGTCTTGTCTCACTCTTTTTCTGTTTGTTTTTCTTTCTTGTACGTGACTTTTTGTCTTTTTTTGTTCGTTTTGTGTTAGGGACCCCCCCATGGTTAGGGTTAGGGTTAAATAGAGGGCAGGGGCACCCCCAACCCCACGAGGCACTGGCCGGTAAGGGTTTTGAGTCAGAGCAGGCCACCAGCAAGCTGGCAGCCTGAGGTGCACGGGCCATCGATGGGGCCGGGTGGTGGTGTCCCTGCCCTGATTCAAAAAATTGCCCATATCTAGGGTAGTAGTGCACTTTAGCATCACTGGGCCGTTCGCGACGTTTCGGCATGTTTTTGCCTTCTTCAGGCCGACCCAGTGTGTCTTGTCTCTGTCGTTCTGTTTTCTGTTTGCCTCTCTTGGCTTTTTATACTTTTGTTAGCTCCTCCTACTTGTGCTTTTAGTTGAAAAAATTCTTTCTTAGTTTTTGTGAAACATTATTTTGCTTTTACTTGGTTTTCTTTGACTTTTCTCTTTGTCTTACTGTTTTTCTCTTTGTTTTTCACTTGTTTTTCTCTATTTCTTTTCTTTCATCTCTTTGTTTTTCTCACTGTTTTTCTCTTTATCTTTCACTTGTTTTTCTCTTTGTTTTCTTTCATCTCTTTGTTTTTCTTTATCTTTTAATGGCACCCCCTGTCTGTTTTGACATCCCGTCCTTGTGTTCACTCTATTTATGTTTATGGCACCCCCTTCCTTTAAATCCTTTCCTGTTGTTTCGTGTACGTTATTCTCTTTGTCTTGTCTCACTCTTTTTCTGTTTGTTTTTCTTTCTTGTACGTGACTTTTTGTCTTTTTTTGTTCGTTTTGTGTTAGGGACCCCCCCATGGTTAGGGTTAGGGTTAAATAGAGGGCAGGGGCACCCCCAACCCCACGAGGCACTGGCCGGTAAGGGTTTTGAGTCAGAGCAGGCCACCAGCAAGCTGGCAGCCTGAGGTGCACGGGCCATCGATGGGGCCGGGTGGTGGTGTCCCTGCCCTGATTCAAAAAATTGCCCATATCTAGGGTAGTAGTGCACTTTAGCATCACTGGGCCGTTCGCGACGTTTCGGCATGTTTTTGCCTTCTTCAGGCCGACCCAGTGTGTCTTGTCTCTGTCGTTCTGTTTTCTGTTTGCCTCTCTTGGCTTTTTATACTTTTGTTAGCTCCTCCTACTTGTGCTTTTAGTTGAAAAAATTCTTTCTTAGTTTTTGTGAAACATTATTTTGCTTTTACTTGGTTTTCTTTGACTTTTCTCTTTGTCTTACTGTTTTTCTCTTTGTTTTTCACTTGTTTTTCTCTATTTCTTTTCTTTCATCTCTTTGTTTTTCTCACTGTTTTTCTCTTTATCTTTCACTTGTTTTTCTCTTTGTTTTCTTTCATCTCTTTGTTTTTCTTTATCTTTTAATGGCACCCCCTGTCTGTTTTGACATCCCGTCCTTGTGTTCACTCTATTTATGTTTATGGCACCCCCTTCCTTTAAATCCTTTCCTGTTGTTTCGTGTACGTTATTCTCTTTGTCTTGTCTCACTCTTTTTCTGTTTGTTTTTCTTTCTTGTACGTGACTTTTTGTCTTTTTTTGTTCGTTTTGTGTTAGGGACCCCCCCATGGTTAGGGTTAGGGTTAAATAGAGGGCAGGGGCACCCCCAACCCCACGAGGCACTGGCCGGTAAGGGTTTTGAGTCAGAGCAGGCCACCAGCAAGCTGGCAGCCTGAGGTGCACGGGCCATCGATGGGGCCGGGTGGTGGTGTCCCTGCCCTGATTCAAAAAATTGCCCATATCTAGGGTAGTAGTGCACTTTAGCATCACTGGGCCGTTCGCGACGTTTCGGCATGTTTTTGCCTTCTTCAGGCCGACCCAGTGTGTCTTGTCTCTGTCGTTCTGTTTTCTGTTTGCCTCTCTTGGCTTTTTATACTTTTGTTAGCTCCTCCTACTTGTGCTTTTAGTTGAAAAAATTCTTTCTTAGTTTTTGTGAAACATTATTTTGCTTTTACTTGGTTTTCTTTGACTTTTCTCTTTGTCTTACTGTTTTTCTCTTTGTTTTTCACTTGTTTTTCTCTATTTCTTTTCTTTCATCTCTTTGTTTTTCTCACTGTTTTTCTCTTTATCTTTCACTTGTTTTTCTCTTTGTTTTCTTTCATCTCTTTGTTTTTCTTTATCTTTTAATGGCACCCCCTGTCTGTTTTGACATCCCGTCCTTGTGTTCACTCTATTTATGTTTATGGCACCCCCTTCCTTTAAATCCTTTCCTGTTGTTTCGTGTACGTTATTCTCTTTGTCTTGTCTCACTCTTTTTCTGTTTGTTTTTCTTTCTTGTACGTGACTTTTTGTCTTTTTTTGTTCGTTTTGTGTTAGGGACCCCCCCATGGTTAGGGTTAGGGTTAAATAGAGGGCAGGGGCACCCCCAACCCCACGAGGCACTGGCCGGTAAGGGTTTTGAGTCAGAGCAGGCCACCAGCAAGCTGGCAGCCTGAGGTGCACGGGCCATCGATGGGGCCGGGTGGTGGTGTCCCTGCCCTGATTCAAAAAATTGCCCATATCTAGGGTAGTAGTGCACTTTAGCATCACTGGGCCGTTCGCGACGTTTCGGCATGTTTTTGCCTTCTTCAGGCCGACCCAGTGTGTCTTGTCTCTGTCGTTCTGTTTTCTGTTTGCCTCTCTTGGCTTTTTATACTTTTGTTAGCTCCTCCTACTTGTGCTTTTAGTTGAAAAAATTCTTTCTTAGTTTTTGTGAAACATTATTTTGCTTTTACTTGGTTTTCTTTGACTTTTCTCTTTGTCTTACTGTTTTTCTCTTTGTTTTTCACTTGTTTTTCTCTATTTCTTTTCTTTCATCTCTTTGTTTTTCTCACTGTTTTTCTCTTTATCTTTCACTTGTTTTTCTCTTTGTTTTCTTTCATCTCTTTGTTTTTCTTTATCTTTTAATGGCACCCCCTGTCTGTTTTGACATCCCGTCCTTGTGTTCACTCTATTTATGTTTATGGCACCCCCTTCCTTTAAATCCTTTCCTGTTGTTTCGTGTACGTTATTCTCTTTGTCTTGTCTCACTCTTTTTCTGTTTGTTTTTCTTTCTTGTACGTGACTTTTTGTCTTTTTTTGTTCGTTTTGTGTTAGGGACCCCCCCATGGTTAGGGTTAGGGTTAAATAGAGGGCAGGGGCACCCCCAACCCCACGAGGCACTGGCCGGTAAGGGTTTTGAGTCAGAGCAGGCCACCAGCAAGCTGGCAGCCTGAGGTGCACGGGCCATCGATGGGGCCGGGTGGTGGTGTCCCTGCCCTGATTCAAAAAATTGCCCATATCTAGGGTAGTAGTGCACTTTAGCATCACTGGGCCGTTCGCGACGTTTCGGCATGTTTTTGCCTTCTTCAGGCCGACCCAGTGTGTCTTGTCTCTGTCGTTCTGTTTTCTGTTTGCCTCTCTTGGCTTTTTATACTTTTGTTAGCTCCTCCTACTTGTGCTTTTAGTTGAAAAAATTCTTTCTTAGTTTTTGTGAAACATTATTTTGCTTTTACTTGGTTTTCTTTGACTTTTCTCTTTGTCTTACTGTTTTTCTCTTTGTTTTTCACTTGTTTTTCTCTATTTCTTTTCTTTCATCTCTTTGTTTTTCTCACTGTTTTTCTCTTTATCTTTCACTTGTTTTTCTCTTTGTTTTCTTTCATCTCTTTGTTTTTCTTTATCTTTTAATGGCACCCCCTGTCTGTTTTGACATCCCGTCCTTGTGTTCACTCTATTTATGTTTATGGCACCCCCTTCCTTTAAATCCTTTCCTGTTGTTTCGTGTACGTTATTCTCTTTGTCTTGTCTCACTCTTTTTCTGTTTGTTTTTCTTTCTTGTACGTGACTTTTTGTCTTTTTTTGTTCGTTTTGTGTTAGGGACCCCCCCATGGTTAGGGTTAGGGTTAAATAGAGGGCAGGGGCACCCCCAACCCCACGAGGCACTGGCCGGTAAGGGTTTTGAGTCAGAGCAGGCCACCAGCAAGCTGGCAGCCTGAGGTGCACGGGCCATCGATGGGGCCGGGTGGTGGTGTCCCTGCCCTGATTCAAAAAATTGCCCATATCTAGGGTAGTAGTGCACTTTAGCATCACTGGGCCGTTCGCGACGTTTCGGCATGTTTTTGCCTTCTTCAGGCCGACCCAGTGTGTCTTGTCTCTGTCGTTCTGTTTTCTGTTTGCCTCTCTTGGCTTTTTATACTTTTGTTAGCTCCTCCTACTTGTGCTTTTAGTTGAAAAAATTCTTTCTTAGTTTTTGTGAAACATTATTTTGCTTTTACTTGGTTTTCTTTGACTTTTCTCTTTGTCTTACTGTTTTTCTCTTTGTTTTTCACTTGTTTTTCTCTATTTCTTTTCTTTCATCTCTTTGTTTTTCTCACTGTTTTTCTCTTTATCTTTCACTTGTTTTTCTCTTTGTTTTCTTTCATCTCTTTGTTTTTCTTTATCTTTTAATGGCACCCCCTGTCTGTTTTGACATCCCGTCCTTGTGTTCACTCTATTTATGTTTATGGCACCCCCTTCCTTTAAATCCTTTCCTGTTGTTTCGTGTACGTTATTCTCTTTGTCTTGTCTCACTCTTTTTCTGTTTGTTTTTCTTTCTTGTACGTGACTTTTTGTCTTTTTTTGTTCGTTTTGTGTTAGGGACCCCCCCATGGTTAGGGTTAGGGTTAAATAGAGGGCAGGGGCACCCCCAACCCCACGAGGCACTGGCCGGTAAGGGTTTTGAGTCAGAGCAGGCCACCAGCAAGCTGGCAGCCTGAGGTGCACGGGCCATCGATGGGGCCGGGTGGTGGTGTCCCTGCCCTGATTCAAAAAATTGCCCATATCTAGGGTAGTAGTGCACTTTAGCATCACTGGGCCGTTCGCGACGTTTCGGCATGTTTTTGCCTTCTTCAGGCCGACCCAGTGTGTCTTGTCTCTGTCGTTCTGTTTTCTGTTTGCCTCTCTTGGCTTTTTATACTTTTGTTAGCTCCTCCTACTTGTGCTTTTAGTTGAAAAAATTCTTTCTTAGTTTTTGTGAAACATTATTTTGCTTTTACTTGGTTTTCTTTGACTTTTCTCTTTGTCTTACTGTTTTTCTCTTTGTTTTTCACTTGTTTTTCTCTATTTCTTTTCTTTCATCTCTTTGTTTTTCTCACTGTTTTTCTCTTTATCTTTCACTTGTTTTTCTCTTTGTTTTCTTTCATCTCTTTGTTTTTCTTTATCTTTTAATGGCACCCCCTGTCTGTTTTGACATCCCGTCCTTGTGTTCACTCTATTTATGTTTATGGCACCCCCTTCCTTTAAATCCTTTCCTGTTGTTTCGTGTACGTTATTCTCTTTGTCTTGTCTCACTCTTTTTCTGTTTGTTTTTCTTTCTTGTACGTGACTTTTTGTCTTTTTTTGTTCGTTTTGTGTTAGGGACCCCCCCATGGTTAGGGTTAGGGTTAAATAGAGGGCAGGGGCACCCCCAACCCCACGAGGCA